>NC_135988.1:5241296-5346432 GCF_053455715.1 Rhinoraja longicauda
ACCTTCTCCCCATAACCTCTGACGGCCGACCTAATCAAGAATCTATCCATCTCTACGCAAATATATCCACTGACTTGGCCTCCACAGCCGTCTGTGGCAAAGAATTCCACAGATTCACCAACCTCTGACTAAAGAAATTCCTCCTCTTCTCCTTCCTAAAAGAACGTCCTTTAATTCTGAGGCTATGACCTCTGGTCCAAGACTCTCCCACTAGTGGAAACATCCTCTCCCCATCCACTCTATCCAGGCCGCTCACTATTCTGAAAATTTCAAGGAGGTCCCTATCCTACTGTGTCCGGATGCTATCAAACTTTAGGAGTAACTCAGCGGTTCAGGCAACATCTCTGGAGAGAAGGAATAGGTGATGTTTCGGGGGTCTCGACCCGAAACGTCACCCATTCCTTCTCTCCAGAGATGCTGCCTGACCCGCTGAGTTACTCCAGCATTTTGTGTCTACCTTCGATTTAAACCAGCATCTGCAGTTTTCTTTCCTGCTATCAAACTTTGCTTTGAGGGAATATTCAAACTTCTGCTGTTTTAATGAGGTAAGAATGCAGCAACAGGGATCTCTTGCCTGAAGTGAAAGCTGCCGCTGAAGTCTCTATTAAAAGCAGCACTAAGCACGTTTGTAACCAAGGCTCGCTCCAGCTTTACAGAAGGCAAGGCTTGGATTTCCATACCGCCTTGCAGCGTACGCTGCAGCAAGGTTGCCAACTTCCTCACTCCCAAATAAGGGACAAAGGGTGACGTCACCGCCCCGCGCCCCACGTGACCTCACCCAGCCAGCGGCCACGTGCTCCCGCTCCACCAATGGCGGCCAAAAGTCCAGAGTTTAAAAAATAAAAGGATGGAAAAAATAAAGATTGAAGAGGCGTGGGTGGGTTGTGAAGCCAGAGGAGGGAATCTGTGGAATGCAATGCGGCGGAGGCAAGGGCGATGAAGGTTGCCAGGAGAAGGCAGGAGAATGGAGTTGAGAGGAAAAGATAGATGATGGAATGGCGGCGTAAACGCAATGGGCCGAATGGCCTAATTCTGCTGCCATGTGTTACGAATGTGTTGTGAGTATGGTTCTCAACTGTCCCGGCTAATACGTATTTTGGGCTAAATTGGTTTGTCCCGTACGGGACTGCCCTTGTCCCGCATTAGGCCCGGGGGGCGCTGTTGGCCCGGACACTGGAGGCCTAGACACTGTAGGCCCGGGAACTGCTGTAGGCCCGGCGGCCGCTGTAGGCCTGGGGGCCGCTGTAGGCTCGGACAGTGTAGGCCCGGAGGCCCGGGCGCCGCCTAACTGAGGTTGCTCAGCAACCCGCCTCCCGGCACGGGCGGCCGCCATTGGTAGAGCGAGAGCACGTGGCCGCTGGCTGGGTGAGGTCGCGTGGGGCGCGGGGCTGTGACGTCACCCTTTGTCCCTTATTTGGGAGTGAGGAAGTTGGCAACCTTACTAATACGGGACAAGGGCGGTCCCGTACGGGACAAACTAATTTAGCCCAAAATACGGGATGTCCCAGCTAATACGGGACAGTTGGCGACCCTAACTATGACACACTGTAAATGGCTCGACTGCAATCACGTAGTTATGTAGCGATGTAGAGTAATCAGAGCTGTGATAACGACCAGTTGGAACAGAACAAGCCGCCACAGAATTTAATGAGATAATGACAACGTGATGTTTGGTTTAGAGATACAGCGCGGAAACAGGCCCTTCGGCCCACCGGGTCCGCGCCGCCCAGCGATCCCCGCACATTAACACTATCCTACACACCCACTAGGGACAATTTTTACATTTACCAAGCCAATTAACCTACAAACCTGCACGTCTTTGGAGTGTGGGAGGAAACCGAAGATCTCGGAGAAAACCACGCAGGTCACGGGGAGAACGTACAAACTCCGTACAGACGGCGCCCGTAGTCAGGATGGAACCCGGGTCTCCGGCACTGCATTCGCTGTAAGGCGGCAACTCTACCGCTGCGCCACCGTGCCGCCAGGGCACCATGAATATTATCCAGAGTGCCAGAGGGAACTTCTCTTCTACTACGTGGCTGCAAAGACTTTTGTATGTACGTCTGAGAGAGCAGAAAGGCCTTAGTTTTATGTCCCGTCTGAAAGGCAGACCCCCCCCACCAGTTTAACATCCCTTCAAGACAGCGCTGGTATTAATTCCATTACAAATTGTCAGCAGATGCTGCCTTACACAATATCCCACCCGACAAATAGCAGCACTGCATGGGGAGGTGGAACCAGGAGCCGGGGAAAGGAAGGAAAACATTAAATCCAGTGTCGGAAGGAACTGCAGATGCTGGTTTACACCGGAGATAGACGCAAAATGCTGGAGTAACTCAGCGGGTCGGGCAGCATCTCTGGGGAAAAAGAATAGGTCGCCCATTCTGTCTCGCCAGAGATGCTGCCTGTCCTGCTGAGGAGAGTATTAGGTTCAACTCCAGCGAGCTCGGCACTTTGAATCCCAGATTTCAAAAGATCCCGTCGTCTTTTGGAAAAAACATTTATCCCTGGAAAGTGTGGAGCATTTTTTCCTTCACACTCCTCGGCTTCGATGTGTTTGAACGGTTCCCTGGAGTCAACGAGGAGGGGCAGAGTAAAGGCGAGCTCATAAGTTCACACGACTTTAGATTTTTTAGATTTAGATTTAGAGATACAGCGCGGAAACAGGCCCTTCGGCCCACCGGGTCCGTGCCGCCCAGTGATCCCCGCACATTAACACTATCCTACACCCACTAGGGACAATTTTTACATTTACCCAGCCAATTAACCTGCACGTCTTTGGAGTGTGGGAGGAAACCGAAGATCTCGGTGAAAACCCACGCAGGTCACGGGGAGAACGTACAAACTCCGTACAGATGGCGCCCGTAATCAGGATCGAACCTGAGTCTCCGGCGCTGCATTCGCTGTAAGGCAGCAACTCTACCGCTGCGCCACCGTGCCGCCAACTACCTCTCTACCTCTCTCTCTCAACCCCATTCTCCTGCCTTCTACCCGTAGCCCCTGACTAAGGCGGCACGGTAGCGCAGCGGTAGAGTTGCTGCTTTACAGCGAATGCAGCGCCGGAGACTCAGGTTCGATCCTGACTACGGGTGCTGCACTGTAAGGAGTTTGTACGTTCTCCCCGTGACCTGCGTGGGTTTTCTCCGAGATCTTCGGTTTCCTCCCACACTCCAAAGACGTACAGGTATGCAGGTTAATTGGCTGGGTAAATGTAAAAATTGTCCCTAGTGGGTGTAGGATAGTGTTAATGTGCGGGGATCGCTGGGCGGCACGGACTTGGTGGGCCAAAAAGGCCTGTTTCCGGCTGTATATATATGATATGATATGATAATCAAGATTAATAACGAATCAAGCTGGATGGATCGTAGATAGACACAAAAACCCGGAGTAACTCAGCGGGACAGGCAGCATCTCCGGAGCACTGGCCGGGCATTTTCCAACAGCAGCAGTCTCACAGGGACAGGGAGTGTAGGACAAACCAGGAGAATGGCTGTGGACTGAGTGGATAGAGTTACTGCACGTGTTGGGAAAGAAACCTGACAGATTGCAAAGTCAAAACAGGGCAACTTAGTTTAGTTTAGACATGCAGCGTGGAACCAGGCCCTGGATGAAAGATATGCAAAAAAGTGACGATGATCGAAACGTATAAGATTATTAAGGGGTTGGACACGTTAGAGGCAGGAAACATGTTCCCAATGTTGGGGGAGTCCAGAACCAGGGGCCACAGTTTAAGAATAAGGGGTAGGCCATTTAGAACGGAGATGAGGAAAAACTGTTTCAGTCAGAGAGTTGTGAATCTGTGGAATTCTCTGCCTCAGAGGGCAGTGGAGGCCAATTCTCTGAATGCATTCAAGAGAGAGCTGGATAGAGCTCTTAAGGATAGCGGAGTCAGGGGGTATGGGGAGAAGGCAGGAACGGGGTACTGATTGAGAATGATCAGCCATGATCACATTGAATGGCGGTGCTGGCTCGAAGGGCCGAATAGCCTCCTCCTGCACCTATTGTCTATTGTCCATTGTCTATTGTCATTGCTCATCAAGTAACGTAGGCCATTGTTGGCTGTGTGTGCTTTTCTCCAGAGATGCTGCCTGTCCTGCTGAGTTCCTCCAGCATACACTGTAATTTAGATGGATGAGGGGGGATCTTATTGAAACATATAAGATAATTAGGGGATTGGACACATTAGAGGCAGGCAACATGTTCCCAATGTTGGGGGAGTCCAGAACCAGGGGCCACAGTTTAAGAATAAGGGGTAGGCCATTTAGAATGGAGATGAGGAAAAACGTTTTCAGTCAGAGAGTTGTGAATCTGTGGAATTCTCTGCCTCAGAAGGCAGTGGAGACCAATTCTCTGAATGCATTCAAGAGAGAGCTGGATAGAGCTCTTAAGGATAGCGGAGTCAGGGGGTATGGGGAGAAGGCAGGAACGGGGTACTGATTGAGAATGATTAGCCATGATCACATTGAATGGTGGTGCAGGCTCAAAGGGCCGAATGGCCTCCTCCTGCACCTATTGTCTATTGTCTATTATCATTGCTCATCAAATAACGAAGGCCATTGTTGGCTGTGTGCGCTTCTCTCCAGAGATGCTGCCTGTCCCGCTGAGTTCCTCCAGCATTCGGTTTAAACCAGCATCTGCAGTTCCTTCCTGCATATGATTAGCTGTGGGTTGGGTGAAAAAGGGGTTACAGACAACGAGACTCAACAAGACGACCTTGAAACTAGAAAAGTGGCTAGGGTGGTGGAGGGAAGGAGAGAGAGGGGGATGCAAAGGGTTGCTTGGAGTTACAGAAATCAATATATTCGTCTTGTTCCAGCAAGATGTTTTTAATTCGTGATCTGGATCGGCTGGCGTGCCTCGAGAGGAGTCAGCGTGGGATTTAACGGCTGGCTTTCTGATTCACCGCTGGTGTATGTGTGTGTGAGTCAGCGTGCGGGGACAGTGCCAAGAGTAGACTCAACGCTGTGGAATGCCTGCATCCTGAGACCTGCCTTGCAAAGTGGCAAGGAAATCCAACTCCTGATCCTCGCCGCACTGCTTAGGAAATCCACGCCACGCTCCGCACTTGCTGGGACCCTTCATGGATTTAATGGAAGCACAACTCTTGTTACGTGTTTATATTTGTAACAACTCAGGACTTGTATCGTGAAAAATGGTGCCAAAACATGGCGACTCTTGCAGTGCACTGTTGGAAAATAACTGCAGATGCTGGTTCAAATTGAAGGTAGACACAAAATGCTGGAGTAACTCAGCGGGTCAGGCAGCATCTCAGGAGAGAAGGAATGGGTGACGTTTCCGGTCGAGACCCTTCTTCAGATTTGTAGTATACTGTCTCAGTATACTATTCCCATACACAAAATGCTGCATTAACTCAGCGGGTCAGGCAGCATCTCTGGAGATGCTCATTCTGAAGAAGGGTCTCGACCCGAAATGTCACCCATTCCTTCTCTCCAGAGATGCTGCCTGTCCCGCTGAGTTACTCCAGCACTCTGTGAAACGTCACCTATCCATGTTCTCCAGAGATGCTGCCCGACCCGCTGAGTTACTCCATCATTTTGTGTCTATCTTTGGAGAACACGGATAGGTGACGTTTCGGCTCGAGACCCTTCGTCACCTGTCCATGTTCTCCAGAGATGCTGCCTGACCCGCTGAGTTACTCCAGCACTCTGTGAAACGTCACCTATCCATGTTCTCCAGAGATGCTGCCTGACCCGCTGAGTTACTCCAGCATTATTTGTCTATCCTTGGTGTAGATCAGCATCTGCAGTTCCTTCCTACACTATTCCTATCCACTTTTACTTTAACTAAAGATTGTACTTACATACAGTAATGCTTTTACTGAATTGTAGAATTTCACTGCACACGTGACAATAAAGTGCCATTGAAATATTGAACGATTGAAGTTTAAAAATAAATCTTCGAGCCTTGCTGGAAAGGAGTTGTTGGAGTGTTGCTGTTCATTAAGGGGTGTCACAGTGGTGCGGCAGGTGGAGCCGCTGTCTCGCAGCGCCAGAGACTCGGGTTCGATCCTGACCAAAGATACTAGAGGAGCAAGATAGACCACTCGACCCTAAAAACCGTAGTACGTCACGGCACCATTTTAGTAGGCAGAAACTTGCAGAGACATTTTAAAAGAAAAATAACAAAAATCTGTGAGTTGTTAGATGAGATATATTCTGCATTTTAATGGTATCATCACACATACTGTTCCACCGAAACACTGATCACACTGCGAGAGGCATAGCGAACGGCGGGTTTTGCTTACTAAAATGGCGGGCGTCATGCTCCTTTGCGTACTGCACTTCAGTATAGGCGATTTCGACGGTGTGGTCCATCTTGCTCCTCTAGTCTCTTTGGTTACAATCAAGCCATCCACAGTGTACAGATACACGTGCTTCACAGACTCGCCATCTTGCTCCTCTAGTCTCTTTGATCCTGACCTTGCTGTCTGCATGGAGTTTGCACGTTCTCTCTGTGACCGCGTGGGTCTCCTCCGGTTTGCAGAAAAACGGACACAAAATGCTGGAGTAACTCAGCGGGTCAGGCAGCATCTCTGGAGAACACGGACAAGTGACCCCTCGGGTTGGGACCCTTCTTATAGACCTATATTCCACCTATCACTTGCCAGGCTTTGTCCTGCCTCGGTGGGGAATAGTGTTAATGTGTGGGGATCGCTGGGCGGTGCGGACATGGTGGGCCAAGGGGCCTGATTCTACACTGCACCTCTAAACTAAAACTAAACAATATACTCAAGTCAAGTCAAGTTTATTTGTCACATACACATACACGATGTGCAGTGAAATGAAAGTGGCAATGCCTGCGGTTTGTGCACAAAAAAATTACAGTTACAGCATATAAATAAAAGTTAATACAGAGAAGACAAAATTTAGTCCCTGGAGTTATAAAAGTTAACAGTCCTGATGGCCTGTGGGAAGAAACTCCGTCTCGTCCTCTCCGTTTTCACAGCGTGACAGCGGAGGCGTTTGCCTGACCGTAGCAGCTGGAACAGTCCGTTGCTGGGGTGGCAGGGGTCCCCCATAATGTTGCTTGCTCTCGATCTACACCTCCTGATGTATAGGTCCTGCAGGGGGGCGAGTGTAGTTCCCATGGTGCGTTCTGCCGAACGCACTACTCTCTGCAGGGCCTTCCTGTCCTGGGCAGAGCTGTTCCCAAACCAGACTGTGATGTTGCCGGACAGGATGCTCTCTACAGCCCCAGAGTGGAAGCAATGAAGGATCCTCAGAGACACTCTGAATTTCCTCAGCTGTCTGAGGTGGTAAAGGTGCTGCTTTGCCTTACCCACCAGTGCGGCAATGTGCGTTGCCCATGTCAGATCCTCTGTGATGTGGACTCCCAAGTATTTAAAGCTGCTCACCCTATCCACAGTAGACCCATTTATCTCCAGTGGCGTGTACGTCCTTGGATGTTTAGCCCTTCTAAAGTCCACAATCAGCTCCTTGGTTTTTTTGACATTCAAGAGGAGGCTGTTGTCCTGACACCAGAGTGCCAGATCAGCCACCTCCTCCCTCTACCTCCTTCCTTTGTGTTATCTGCAGAAGATCAATATTTCTTCATAGTTTTTAATCGCACGTGCAAATCAAAGCAAGGTCCCATATCAGGAGTAAGTCAATTGGCATATAATGCTAATCAGAAGATATTTCCAAATAGCTTTCCCTTTCGTTTACTTTATTATAACGTGTACCGAGGTACAGTGAAAAGCTTTTGTTGCGTGCTGACCAGTCAATGGAAAGACAGCATATGATTACAATCGAGCCGTCCACAGTGTACAGATACATGATAAAGGGAATAACGTGAATAACGTTCAGTGCAAGATAAAGCCAGTAAAGTCCAATCAAAGATAGTCCGAGAGTCACCAATGAGGTAGATAGTAGTTCAGCACTGCTCTCTGGTTGTGGTAGGATGATTCAGTTGCCTGATAACAGCTGGGAAGAAACTGTCCCTGAATCTGGAGGTGTGCGTTTTCACACTTCTGTACCACTTGCCCGACAGGAGAGGGGAGGAGTGGCCAGGGTACGACTGGTCCTTGATGATGCTGCTGGCCTTGCCGAGGCAGTGTGAGGTGTAGATGGAGTCAGTGGAAGGGAGGTTGGTTTGTGTGATGGTCTGGGCTGCGTCCACAATTCTCTGCAATTTCTTGCGATCTCACCAGGGTCAGAAACATGCATTGGTTTAACTTCTTTAACAAAGAAAATGTCTTGCACAACCGATTATTCGACCCAATATAACCCAGAGTGTTGACTAATACTTTGGTCAAAGGGATTAGGACTATGGAGCGTCTTAAATGAGGACAGAGATTAGAGACATTTAGGTTGGAGTTATCAAAAACTCTCAGCTCAGGCAACTAAGATATGACTTCCAATGATGAAGTGATGGAAAATGGGGTTTTTGGAATCCATAAGACGGTAAAACATAGGAGCACAATTGGGCCATTCGGCCCATTGAGTCATCCTCGCCATTTGATCATGGCCAATCACCTCTGCTCAGTCCACCTAAACCCACTTGATCTCCCCGTTGCTAAACACTTTAATTCCCCCTCCCATTCCCATACCGACCTTTCTGTCCTGGGCCTCCTCCGTTGTCAGAGTGAGGCCCAGCGCAAATTGGAGGAACAGCACCTCATATTTTGCTTGGGCAGCTTACACCCCAGCGGTATGAACATTGAACTGAACCCTTTCGGCCCACCGGTCCGCGCCGACCAGCGATCCCCGCACACTAACACCATCCTACACACACTAGGGACAATTTTTACATTTACATTTTACATTTACCAAGCCAATCAACCTACAAACCTGCACGTCTTTGTAGTGTGGGAGGAAACCGAAGATCTCAGTGAAAACCCAAACAGGTCACGGGGAGAACGTACAAACTCCGTACTGACAGCGGCCGTAGTCGGGATCGAACCGGGGGTCTCCGGCGCTGCATTCGCTGTAAAGCAGCAACTCTACCGCTGCGCCACCGTGCCACCCAAGTATGAGAAAGAATCAGGTAGCACCTTGGTGCAGGTGGTAGAGCCACTGCCTCACAGTGCCAGAGACCTTCGTTCGATCCTGACCTCAGGTGCGGTATGTGCAGAGTTTGCACGTTCTCCCAGTGGCCACGTGGGTTTCCTCCAGGTGCTCCGATTTCCTCCCACATCTCACAAGGTCGTAAGGTCAGAAGATTTAGGCCGTTCAGCCCAACAAGTCTACCCCGCCATTCAATCATGGCTGATCCATCTCTCCCTCCTAACCCCACTCTCCTGCCTTCTCCCCACAATCCCTGACACCCGTACTGATCAAGAATCTATCTATCTCTGCCTCAAAAATATCCATTGACTTGGCCTCCACAGCTTCCTGCAGCAAAGCATTCCACAGATTCACCACCCTCTGACTAAAGAGGTGCGGGTTTGTGGATTAACTGGCCTGTGTAAAGTTGCCCCCAGTGTGAAGGGAGTGGATGGGAATAATGGGATAACATGGAACTAGTGTGAACGGGTGATTGACGGACTCTCGCCCCCCTGCAGGACCTATACATCAGGAGGTGCAGATCCAGAGCCAGCAACATTATGGGGGACCCCTACCACCCCAGCAATGGACTGTTCCAGCTGCTACGGTCAGGCAAACGCCTCCGCTGTCACGCTGTGAAAACAGAGAGGATGAGACGGAGTTTCTTCCCACAGGCCATCAGGACTGTTAACTCTCATATTACCAGGGACTAATTTAATTTACTGTATTAATTTATTTTTTGTGTTAACATTTTTGTTTTCTATACTGTTTTGTAGTTTAGCACAATCCGCTGGCATTGCCACTTTCATTTCACTGCACATCTTGTATATATATGTATGTGACAAATAAACTTGACTTGACTTGACTTTGTATTCAAGAGAGAGTTGGATATAGCTCTTAGTGCTAATGGAATCAAGGGACACGGGGAGAAAGCAGGAACGGGCTACTGATTTTGGATGATCGGCCACGACCATGTTGAATGGCGGTGCTGGCTGGAAGGGCCGAATGGTCTACTCCTGCACCTATTTTTTTCCATGTTTCTGTTCCTTTTCATACTGTATCTCTAAATTAAAATCAGACTATATCTCCCAAAACCCCCAATGTAGTCCATTTTGGTTCGAACGGAAACCCATCAACAATTAGCAACATTACATGTTCCCAAATAGCTTGTGACCAGAGTCTCCCTCGAGAAAGGACAATATGCTTTTAATTTTCCTTACAGTTCGAAAAAAACAAACAAATGGGTTGTGGCTACTCACAAGCCAGTTTCCCAGTGAACGAAATGTTTGTGTGCCTAATTACGTACGTCTTTGAACTTGGTCATGATAGCTTGCTAAATGGGGAGTCCACCATCACAAATAACTCTGGAATTTCCTCCCTGCACTTATTCAGATTTCCTTGTGTAAATAATTACTTAATGCTGCCCACAGAAAGTAATACTACTGGAGGCAAATAATAATGATACTGAGCAGCACTTGGCTGCCTGTCGTTCAGCGGCATGCTTAAAGTGGCCTTACAAATGTTTGGGTCTTTAGGGCTAGTTTAGTTTAGAGATACAGGCCCTTCAGCCCACCTAGTCCGAGCAAACTAGCGATCCCTGCACATTAACACTAGGGGACAATTTACATTTACACCAAGCCCCTAGCCTACAAACCTGTACGTCTTTGGAGTGTGGGAGGAAACCGAAGATCGCGGAGAAAACTCACGCGATCACGGAGAAAGCGTACAAACTCCGTGCAGACAGCACCTGTAGTCGGGATCGAAAACTCTGGCGCTGTAAGCGCTGGAAGTCAGCAACTCTACCGCTGCGCCACCGCCCCTTGTTATCAATTATAATGTAGAGTTTATCTTGTCTTGTAAGCTTTGCCAGCAAATGTCCTGTCAGCTGGTTTGAGTTATTTAGTTGGTAGCTGTTTCCATTTTTTCCCCTTAACAAGCAGATTTTATTCCAGTAATCACAGTTACAAAGTACTGGAAAGATCAAACCTGCCCTGCAGTTTGCAAATATCAATTAATAATAATAATAATAATAAACATTAATTTTTTATAGAGCTTTTCCAAATGCTCAAAGATGCTTTACAATACAGTCAAGACATAAAAACAAACAAACGAACTGTCCTGACGGAGAAGCGGAGAACAAATAGCGCCAGCGTCCTCTCACGTCAGGGTCCGGCAGTAGACAATAAAGAACACAAGACACACAATTACAATTTTAACACAAACAGCCATCACAGTGATTGCTCCAGGCACACCCTCACTGTGATGGAAGGCAAAGAAAAGTCTTATCTCCTCCTCATTCTTCTCCCGTGGTGCCACGAGGCGATCGAGGCTCCCGACTTTTGAAGCCCCCACCGGGCGATGGAAAGTCCCAGGGCCGAGCCGAGCAGGCCGATGAAGGTCCTGAGCCCCCACTGGGCCATTGAAAGTGCCGCGGCCGAGCCACGCAGGGCGATGAGGGTCGATCAAACCTCGCGCTTCGGGGCGGTCGAAGCTGCTACTGCTGGAGCTCCCGAAAGCCGGACGCCAGCCAGGGACCTGCGAGCTCCCGATGTTACGGTCTGCAGGGCCCACGGCCGAAGCCTCCGAGATGGTAAGTCCAGGCCCTGCGACAAGAGTCTTCAAGGTCGATCCCAGCTGGAGGCCGACGACTCCACGGTGTTAGGCCGTAGTTCAGTTTAGTTTGGTTTATTGCCATGTGTTGCCGAGGTACAGTGAAAAGCTTTTTGGTGCATGCTATCCAGTCAGCAAAAAAGACAATACATGATTCCAGTCGAGCTATTTACAGTGTAGGAGTAGAGTGTGGAGCCAGTGTAATATTGGATTGTAGATCTGCTTCTGTGGCTAGCATGCAAATTGTGGCCTGGGTTGGGCGCCATCTTGGAAGCCATCATAACTAGGGTTGCCAACTGTCCCGTATTAGCTGAGACATCCCGTATTTTTGGGTAAATTTGTTTGTCCCGTACGGGACCGCCCTTGTCCCGTGTGAGGCCCGTGGACCGCTCTCAGCCGGGACAGTGTAGGCTAACGGAGTGTGTGGTCGGGGAGCGTGGCCGAGTGTGTTCGCCTGACGGAGGTTGCGTGGCAACCCGCCTCCCGGCCCGGGCGGCCGCCGTTGGTGGAGCGGGAGCACGTGGCCGCTGGCTGAGTGAGGTCACATGGGGCGCGGGGTGGTGACGTCACCTTGTCCCTTATTCGGGAGTGAGATAGTTGGCAACCCTATCCCTATACATAATGACCTTGACACTCTGCGGTGACCAGCGTTCACGGGAGGCCTCCAGAGTCCCCATAGACACCGCGTGCTCCCTCTCCAGGGCCACGCGGGTACAGATGTAGAGGGGCTGGCAGCCGACTCGGGCACAACCCTTGAATGTCCGCTGCCTGGAATATCTTTGCCAGGCCCAGGAGCAAACCGAGAGGGAGAGTCCCCACCCCACCCCCATACTGATTGGCCACCTCCCCTCTTCTCTGACTCTCAGTCCGAAGAAGGGTCTCGGTCCAAAACGTCACCCATTCCTTCTCTCCACAGATGCTGCCTGTCCCACTGAGTTTTCATCCAACTTGCCCAAACTGGCCAACATGTCCCACCTGCCAGCATTTGGTCCATATCCCTCCAAACCTGTCCTATCCATGAACCTTTTAAGATAAGATCATTTAAGATATTTCTTAAATGTGGGGTTAGTCCCAGCCTCAACTACCCCCTCTGGCAGCTCGTTCCATACACCCACCACCCTTTGGGTGAAAACGTTACCCCTTAGATTCCTATTAAATCTTTTCCCCTGCACCTTAAACCTATGTCCTCTGGTCCTCGATTTACAGTACCGACTCTGGGCAAGAGACTCTGTGCATCTTCCCGATCTATTGCTTTCATGATCTTATACATCTCTATAAGACCCTCATCCTCCTGCGCTCCAAGGAATAAAGTGGAAAGATCTAATCAGAACCTGAGGATCCACCGGGTGGCGCCAGCAATGGCTGCCTTGCCAACAGTCTGTCTTTCCCTTCCTTCTTTGTTGTTAGCGTGTGTTAAATGTATGTTTTTAGTGTTCTTTAGCTTCTTTTATGTGGGGGGGGGGAGGGAGGGTTGGGTGAATTTTTTTAAAACTCGACGGAGATGAGATTTTGTTTCCACATCGTACCTCCGTTGGCACTGCGGCCTAACATCGTGGAGTTGGCGCCCTTTGCTGGAGACTGACTTCAGGAGCTCCGACCGCGGGATCCTGAGGACTTTAACATTGCGGTCCTCGTGGTCCCTGGTTAGAGACCGACTTCGGGAGCTCCAGGCCACGGGAGCTTCGACCACTCCGACGCGGGGGCTTCGATCACCCCGACTACGGATGGTTCGACTGCCCCGACCACGGGAGAATAAAGAGGGAAGAGGATTGGACTTTATTGCCTTCCATCACAGTGAGGAATGTGGGGAATCCGCTGTGGTGGATGTTTATGTTAACTTTTATGTAGTTGTGTGTCTTGTTGCTTTTTTTTAGCATGGCTATATGGTTATACCAGTATCACTGTGCCTTAATTGGCACATGTGACAATAAAAGACCTTTGAAATCTTTGAAATCCTTGAGGAGAAGCTTTTTCACACAAAGGACAATGGGTATCGGAATAGAGTCCCAGCCTACTCAACCTCTCCCAACAGCTCACACCCTCTAGTCCTGGCAACATCCTCGTAAATCTTCTCTATACCCTTTCCAGCTTGACAACATCTTTCCGATAACATGGTGCCCAGAACTGTACACAACACTCTAAATGCGGTCTCACCAACGTCTTATAGAACTGCAACATGACCTCCCAACTTCTCCACTCAATTCTCTGGCTGATGAAGGCCAATGTGCCAAAAGCCTTTTTTGACCACCCGATCTACCTGTGACTCCATCTTCAGGGAACTATGCACCTGCACTCCTTGATCCCTCTGCTCTCCAACACTACCCAGACTCTGACCATTCACTGTGTCGGTCCTACCCATGATAGACTTCCGAAAATGCAACACCTCACATTTTTCTGCATTAAATTCCATCAACCATTCCTCAGCCCACCTGGCCAATCGATCAAGATCCTGCTGCAATCTTTCACAACCATCTTCACTATCTGCAAATCCACCCACTTTTGTATCATCTGCAAACTTGCTAATCTTGCCCTGTATGTTCTCATCCAAATCGTTGATATAGATGACAAACAGTAACGGGCCCAGCACCGAACCCTGAGGCACACCATTAGTCACAGGCCTCCAGTCCGAGAAGCAATCTTCCACCATCACCCTCTGCTTCCTTCCATGAAAGCCAATTTGCTATCCATTCAGCTATCTCTCCTTGGATCCCATGTGATCTAACCTTCCTGAGCAGCCTACCATGCGGAACCTTGTCGAATGCCTTACTGAAGTCCATGTACCCAACATCTACAACTCTGCTGTCATCGACCTTATTAGTCACGTCTTCAAAAAACTCAATCAGATTTGTGAGACACGACCTCCCACGTACAAACCCATGCTGACCGTCCCTAATCAGCCCTTGTCCATCTAAATGCCTGTATAACCTATCCCTCAGAATACTCTCCAGTAACTTTCCAACTCCAGATGTTACGTTCACTGGCCAATAGTTCCCAGCATTTTCCCTGCAACCTTTCTTGAAAAGTGGCTGTAACTAAACTAAACTAAACTAAACTAAACTAAACTAAACTAAACTGAACTGAACTAAACTAGACTAGACTAGACTAGACTAGACTAGACTAGACTAGATTAGACTAGACTGGACTAGACTAGACTGGACTAAACTAAACTAAACTAAACTAAACTAAACTAAACTAAACTAGACTAGACTAGACTAGACTAGAGTAGACTTGCTAGTGAGGGCGTGCAGCGTAGGTTTACTAGGTTAATTCCCGGAATGGCGGGACTGTCATATGTTGAAAGACTTGAGCGACTAGGCTTGTATACACTGGAATTTAGAAGGATGAGAGGGGATCTTATCGAAACGTATAAGATTATTAAGGGGTTGGACATGTTAGAGGCAGGAAACATGTTCCCAATGTTGGGGGAGTCCAGAACCAGGGGCCACAGTTTAGGAATAAGGGGTAGACCATTTAGAACAGAGATGAGGAAAAACTTTTTTAGTCAGAGAGTTGTGAATCTGTGGAATTCTCTGCCTCAGAGGGCAGTGGTGGCCAATTCTCTGAATACATTCAAGAGAGAGCTAGATAGAGCTCTTAAGGATAGCGGAGTCAGGGGGTATGGGGAGAAAGCAGGAACGGGGTACTGATTGAGAATGATCAGCCATGATCACATTGAATGACGGTGCTGGCTCGAAGGGCCGAATGACCTACTCCTGCACCTATTGTCTATTGTCTAAACTAAACTAAACTAAACTGAACTGAACTGAACTGAACTGAACTAAACTAAACTAAACTAAACCAAACTGAACTAAACATTAGCCACCCTCCAGTCTTCCGGCACCTCTCCTGTATTTAAGGACAACTCGTAAATTCCAGCCAGGGCTCCTACTATTTCCCCTCTGGTTTCCCACAATGTCCTCGGATGTATCTGTTCAGGCCCTGGAGATTTGTCTACCTTCATACACAATAGCACGATAGTTACTCCAGCATTTTGTGTTTATCCTCGGTGTAAACCAGCATCTGCAGTTCCTTCCGACACATCTCTCCCCTCCGTACCAGGTGACCACAGATCAGGAGCGTGGGGCTGAAATGTGGCCAACACTTGAGGAGCAGCCCCTGCAGAAAGCTCAATCAGGGCTGCAGATGTTTCCATGGGCTGGTCTCAGCGTGGTCTTGCCAGTGCAGGAAGCAGCCTGTCAGAAGCAGATGGGTGTCAGGTTCTGCCTTCACCCCAGCTGTTTGTGGTTTCCCATTTAATGATCCTCTGGGACCAGGTAAACTCGCACAAGTGGCCGGCTGTTTTTGGTTACGGAGCCGACAGCATTCAAACCCAGGCCCATCTCTCAGCTGCTGTTCCTGCCGCTGGGAAGACGTTTAGAGTTTAGAAGTTTAGAGATGCAGCGTGGAAACAGGAATTCACAAGTCCACGCCGACCATCGATCACCCCATATACTAGACAATAGACAATAAAAAATAGGTGCAAGAGAAGGCCATTCGGCCCTTCGAGCCAGCACTGCCATTCAATGTGATCATGGCTGATCATTCTCAATCAGTACCCCGTTCCTGCCTTCTCCCCATACCCCGTGACTCCGCTATCCTTAAGAGCTCTATCCAGCTCTCTCTTGAATGTATTCAGAGAATTGGCCTCCACTGCCTTCTGAGGCATAGAATTCCACAGATTCACAACTCTCTGACTAAAAAAGTTTTTCCTCATCTCTGTTCTAAATGGCCTACCCCTTATTCTTAAACTGTGGCCCCTTGTTCTGGACTCCCCCAACTTTGAGAACAAGTTTCCTGCCTCTAACGTGTCCAACCCCTTAATAATTTTATACGTTTCGATAAGATCTCCTCTCATCCTTCTAAATTCCAGTGTATACAAACCTAGTCGCTCCAGTCTTTCGACATATGACAGTCCCGCCATTCCGGGAATTAACCTAGTGAACCTACGCTGCATGCCCTCAATAGCAAATCCACTAGTTTAGTTTAGTTTAGTTTAGTTTAGTTTAGTTTAGTTTAGTTTAGTTTAGTTTAGTTTAGTTTAGTTTAGTTTAGTTTAGTTTAGTTTAGTTTAGTTTAGTTACAGCATGGAAACCGGGATTTTGGCCCACTGAGCCCACGCCAACCATCAATCAGGTGTACACTAGTTTAGTTTAGTTTAGTTTAGTTTAGTTTAGTTTAGTTTAGTTTCGAGGTACAGTGTGGGAACAGGAACTTTGGCCCACTGAGACTGCACCGATCATCGATCACCCGTACACTAGTTCTACGTTATCCCACTTTTGTCCTACACCCTTTGTGGAGTTAGTAACCACTTCTGTTTTGCACCGTGGGAATGCTGTGTGGCCTGTGTGCTAAGTTGTTTTCTCCGGGCGCTCCGGTTTCCTCCCACACTCCAAAGACGTACAGGTTTGTAGGTTAATTGGCTTTTGTAAAATTGTACATTGTCCCCTAGTGTGTGTAGGATAGTGTTAGTGTCTGGTGATCGATGGTCGGCACGGACTCGGTGGGCCAAAGTTCCTAATTCCATACTGTATCTCTAAACTAAACTAAAGAAGAAACTAAACTAGACTGAACTAAGCTAAACTAAACTAAACTAGGGTACCTCTACAGTTCTGCTCTGTAGCTCTGAAGTCTAAAGATTAAATGCTGGGCAGTTTGACCCAAAGATAGAGGAACAAGATGGACCATTCCATTGAAATCGCATGTACTGAAGTGTAGTATACAAAGGAGCCATTTTAGTAAGCAAAACCCGCCGTTCGCTCTGCCTCTCGCAGTGTGATCACTGTTTTGGGGGGAACAGTATGTGTGATGGTACCATAAAAATGCAGAATATATCTCATCTATCAATTCACAGATTGTTGTTATTTTTCTTTTTAAATGTTTCTGCTACTAAAATGGCGCCGTGACGTACTACGGCTTTTAGGGCCGAGTGGTCTATCTTGCTCCTCTAGTATCTTTGGTCTGACCATCATGGCTGCCTGGTCATGACAGGTCTGATGCAAACACCTTTGCTTACATGATGACTAAATCCAACTGCTGCCAATGTCTGGCACCTTTGACAAACGAGGTGCCGGTTCTGACAAGGACATGCCCTAACTTTAACATAATAACCCATGCCAGCAACCCCTCCAATGCTGCAAAGCTTTCATATGCATGAATCAACCACTGTCGGCCGACAACCAAAATAAATACCATGATGTTTCAGTACTTGATATGCTTTCAGATGACTTACTGGCTTGGTTGGTGGTACCTAATGGGTGTGACTGCTTCTGATGATGCAGACAGGAGAACTTTATGCCAGAGGCTACTTGTGATATTATTCAGAAATTCAAGAGTTATATGGTCTAGTGAATACCTTTTGGCCGATAACAGATTGTAAAATGTATTAACTCTTACCTTATGGCTACCTATTACCACAGCTGAAGACATCCTCTCCTCCAGCTTTCTTCCCCCCCACCCAATCCCCCCTCAGTCGGTCTGAAGAACGATCTTGACCCAAAATGTCACCTATTCAGAAAAAGGAAACTCACGAACAACACAAAAAGCTGGAGTAACTCAGCGGGACTGAAAAGTCATCCATTTCCTCTCTCCAAAGATGCTGCCTGTCCCGCTGAGTTGATCCAGCATTTTGTGTCCATCTTCAGTGTAAACCAAGTAACTCAGTGGGTCAGGCAGCAATCCCTGGAGGACATGGATAGGCAATGTTCCGTCAGACTGAAGAAGGGTCCCAACCTGAAATGTCACCTATCAATGTACTCCAGAGATGCTGCCTGTCCCGCTGAGTTACTCCAGCTTTTTGTGTCTATCTTCAGTTTAAACCAGCATCTGCAGTTCCTTCCTACACAAAATGAATGTCACTGTACCATGGTTTGTTGTTGTTTGTCCTTCGGGTTGGAAGATGACGATGACTTCACTTTCAGTTGGGGGATTGGTGACTGTGGGTCCGGAAGTGACTGGTGAGGCCAATCCGGGCCCGGAAGGCACGCCCACACGTAGGACACAAGTGGATGGGTGCTGCAGTGGAAGTGGAGGTAGCCCAGGCCTTGTGCGCGGTGCGTTTCCTCTGGGCCTCTGCAGTGCGTCTGTTCTCTGCTGCATGGGCTCCTGTGGTGAGCTCGCTACGCCAGCTTGGACGGTCCAGAGCAAGAGACTCCGGACTGCAGGCTATTTGACTTTGGTAAAATTGTAAATCGTCCCTAGTGTTAGTGCATGGGGATGGCTGGTCAGTACGGACTCGGTGGGCCGAAAGGCCTGTTTCCGTGCTGTATCTCTAGACTAAACTAAACGATTTGATTTTGCTTTATTAATCGATCTGCGGCCTAACATCGTGGAGCTGGCGGCCTTGCCCAGGGACTGACTTTGAGCCCCCGCGGGGCGTGGATTTACCACCTGATTCCTTGCCTGGATCGACGCTCCAACCACGGCCTGCGGACTTTGACATCAAGGAGATCGCAGTCTCGGGTTGAGACCGGTCTGGAGCTCCAAGCTGCACGAATGTCGACAAGCCCCGACCCGGGGTAGATCGCTCAGCACGGGGGAGCTGAGAATCCCCCCCGATGTAGGAGCTTGATCGTCCCGACGAGGAAGGCCCTATCGCCAGCTACGGGAGTCAAGATCGTCCCGTCAACGGAAGGCTCGAGGCCCCCGACCGCAGGAGGACACAGTCTAAGAATAAGGGGTAGGCCATTTAGAACTGAGATGAGGAAAAACCTTTTCAGTCGGAGAGTTGTGAATCTGTGGAATTCTCTGCCTCAGAAGGCAGTGGAGACCAATTCTCTGAATGCATTCAAGAGAGAGCTGGATAGAGCTCTTAAGGATAGCGGAGTCAGGGGGTATGGGGAGAAGGCAGGAACGGGGTACTGATTGAGAATGATCAGCCATGATCACATTGAATGGCGGTGCTGGCTCGAAGGGCCGAATGGCCTCCTCCTGCACCTATTGTTTATTGTCTATTGACAACGAAGGGAAGAGATTGAACTTTTTTTTTCGCCTTCCATCACAGTGAGGAATGTGGAAGAGTCGCTGTGGTGGATGTTCATGTTAAAATGTATTTTGTGTGTCCTGTTGCTTTTTATTGGTATGACTGTATGGCAAATGAAATTCCTCGCAAGTTGCAAAACACACTTGGCTAATAAAGTATATTATGATGATCATGATTAAAAGCTTATATTATAAGAAAATAACTGCAGACGCTGGTACAAACCGAAGGTATTTATTCACAAAATGCTGGAGTAACTCAGCAGGTCAGGCAGCATCTCAGGAGAGAAGGAATGGGTGACCAACACAACTCGCACTATCCTACACACCCGGGATAATTTACAGAAGCCAATTGACCTACACTGTTTTTCTCTACACAGAGAGAACCCTACCGAGTCACAGAGAGAACGTGCAAACTCCGTACAGACAGCACCCGTGGTCAGACCAAACGCAGGCTCGGCGATCGTTTCGCTCAACACCTTAGCTCAGTCCGCCTTAACCAACCTGATCTCCCGGTGGCTGAGCACTTCAGCTCCCCCCTCCCACTCCCAGTCTGACCTTTCTGTCATGGGCCTCCTCCAGTGTCATAGTGAGGAACAGCACCTCATATTTCGCTTGGGCAGCTTGCAGCCCAGCGGTATGAACATTGACTTCTCCAACTTTAGATAGTTCCTCTGTCCCTCTCTTCCCCTCCCCCTTCCCAGTTCTCCCACTGTCTTCCTGTCTCCACCTATATCCTTCCTTTGTCCCGCCCCCCCCTGACATCAGTCTGAAGAAGGGTCTCGACCCGAAACGTCGCCCATTCCTTCTCTCCTGAGATACTGCCTGACCCGCTGAGTTACTCCAGCATTTTGTGAATGATTAAAAGCTTAATCTTCTCTTGTTCAGGCATCATTCCATTGCAGTTATCTTGTGTTCCCCTAATTCTGATCACTGAGGACATCTAGATTAAAAAACTGCAGTGATTTATTATGCAGCTGGGTATCAAGTTGCTTCCTTGCAGTGTAACTAAATCTTAGCGCTGAGCCAGCGATTCTTTGCAGGGACTGAGATTTTGCCGTGATAAAGTGATGAGTTGCTTAATGAAGAGAAAGTTTGTGGCAGATTGTAGCAAGTGAACAATGTTTTATAGTGTATGCTTGTATTTTTAACTTCAAAAATGAACTTTGTTCATGGTTAAAATATGTATAGGACAAAAACTGTGCAAAACTCTTAATACATTTTTAGTGTTGAGTTTAGTTTAGGTTAGAGACGCGGCTGGGAAACAGGCCCTTCGGCCCACCGAGTCCGTGCCGACCCCGTAAACTAGCGTACACACACTCGGGACAGTTTACACTTATAACGAGCCAATCAACCTACAAACCTGTTCGTCTTTGGAGTGTGGCAGGAGACTGAAGATCCTGGAGAAAACCCACGCAGGTCACGGGGAGAACGTACAAACTCCGTACAGACGGCACCCATAGTCGGGATCGAACCCGGGTCTCCGGCGCTGCAAGTGCTGTAAGGCAGCAACTCTACCGCTGCGCCACCGTGCATTGATCAGCAAACAGATATACACCGATCAGCCAAAACATTATGACCACTGACAGGTGAAGTGAGTAACATTGATTATCTTGTTACAATGGCACCTGTCAAGGGGTGGGATATATTAGGCAGCAAGTGAACAGTCAGTTCTTGAAGTTGACGTGTTGGATGCAGGAGAAATGGGCAGGAGTAAAGACCTGAGCGACTTTGACAAGGGCCAAATTGTTATGGCCAGACGACTGGGTCAGAGCATCTCTGAAACGGCAAGGCTTGTGGGGTGCTCCCGGTCAGCAGTGGTGAGTACCGACCGACAGTGGTCCGAGGAGGGACAAACCACAAACCGGCGACAGGCAGGGTGTTGGGCGCCCAAGGCTCATCGATGCACGAGGGTAACGAAGGCTATCCTAGTTTTGTAAATATTTATTACTTGAATAAAGTATTTTTTGAAATAAAAAAAAGGACTGAGCGAAGGTGTTGAGCGAAACGATCGGCGAGCCTGCGTTTGGTCTGACCACGGGTGCTGTCTGTACGGAGTTTGCACGTTCTCTCTGTGACTGGGTAGGGTTTTCTTTGTGTAGAGAAGAACAAGTTTGTAGGTCAATTGGCTTCTGTAAATTATCCCGAGTGTGTCGGATTGTGCGAGTGTGTGTGTGGTCGCTGGTCGGCGTGGATACAGCCGGCTGGAGGGCCTCTTTCCACGCTGTACCCTCTAAAGTTCAAAGTTTAAATATGTAAGGCACACACACATTTGCTTACTGCAACTCCCTGTACACTGGGATCAGCCAATCATCCCTGTCCCGCCTGCAATTGGTCCAAAACGCCGCAGCGAGACTCCTGACGTGTACCCGTAAAAAGGGACCACATCACCCCGATCCTGGCCTCTCTCCACTGGCTCCCAGTACAGTACAGAATCAACTTCAAGCTCCTCCTATTCACATACAAAGCCCTAAACGGGCTTGCCCCCCCTATATCAAAACTCTTCTAACCCACCACTCTATCTCCAGGTCCCTCAGGTCGGCCGACTTGGGGCTACTGACTATCCCGCGGTCTAGGCTTAAGCTCAGGGGTAACCGCGCTTTTGCGGTTGCAGCTCCTAGACTGTGGAACAGCATCCCTCTCCCCATCAGAACTGCCCCCTCCATCGACTCCTTTAAGTCCAGGCTCAAAACCTATTTCTACTCCCTAGCGTTTGAGGCCCTCTGAGGGGGCGCTGTGAACTGTTTATGTATGTGCTGTTATGTTTGTGTGCCATTGTATGTTCGTTCTTAGTACCTGAACTGATGTTCAGCACTTTGGTCAACGTGGGTTGTTTTTAAATGTGCTGTACAAATAAAATTGACTTGACTTGACTTGCCATCTTCATAGAAGGTTTTACAGTCAACTGTGTGAATTGGATAAGGAAATCAAGACTAACACTGTAGAGAGGTATAGAACAAATGAATGACAGATATGCAAAAAAGTAACGATGATAAATTTGAGGAAGGATATTCTTGCTATTGAGGACGTGCAGCGTAGGTTTACTAGGTTAATTCCTGGAATGGCGGGACTGTCATATGTTGAAAGACTGGAGCGACTAGGCTTGTATACACTGGAATTTAGAAGGATGAGAGGGGATCTTATCGAAACATATAAGATTATTAAGGGGTTGGACATGTTAGAGGCAGGAAACATGTTCCCAATGTCGGGGGAGTCCAGAACCAGGGGCCACAGTTTAAGAATAAGGGGTAGGCCATTTAGAACGGAGATGAGGAAAAACTTTTTCAGTCAGAGTTGTAAATCTGTGGAATTCTCTGCCTCAGATTCTCGGCCAATTCTCTGGATGCTTTCAAGAGAGAGTTAGATAAAGCTCTTAAGGATAGCGGAGTCAGGGGGTATGGGGAGAAGGCAGGAACGGGGTACTGATTGAGAATGATCAGCCATGATCACATTGAATGGTTGTGCTGGCTCAAAGGGCCGAATGGCCTCCTCCTGCACCTATTGTCTATTGTCTATAAAGGAGACAGGCCATTGTCAGCTGTTGGTTGGGGGAGAACGAGAAGCTGGTGCGACTTGGGTGGGGGAGGGATGGAGAGAGAGGGAATGCCGGGGCTACCTGAAGTGAGAGAAATCAATATTTACACCACTGGGCTGTAAGCTGCCCAAGCGAAATATGAGATGCTGTTCCTCCAATTTGCGTTTAGCCTCACTCTGACAATGGAGGAGACCGAGGATAGAAAGGTCTGTGTGGAAATGGGAAGGAGAATTAAAGTGTTTGGCAACCGGGAGATCAGGTTGGTTCAGGCGGGCTGAGCGAAGGTGTTCCGTGAAACGATTGCCCAGTCTACGTTTGGTCTCGCCGATGTATAAGAATCCACATCTTGAACAGCGGATACAGTAGATGAGGGTGGAGGAGGTGCAAGTGAACCTCTGCCTCACCTGGAAAGTCTGTCTGGGTCCCTGGGCAGAGTCGAGGGGGGAGGTCGAGGGACAGGTGTTGCATCTCCTGCGGTTGCAGGGGAAGGTACCTGGGGAGGGGGTGGACTGGGTGGGGTCACCCCTTCCCAGGGGAGGAAGGGAGGGGGGGAGGGGGAGAGGTGGGGGTAGAGGAGGTGGGGGTGGGGGTGGGGGGTAGAGAGGGGGCTGCATTTGATCAGCTCTGGTGCTATGCCCACAGTTTACAAAGGGTATTAAACATATGGGAGATTGCTACGAAGGAAATAATTTTTTGACATTTTCTCAATTGAGAAACAAATATCAAATTCCAGGGAATAGTATTTTTTTCTATTATCAATTACAATCTTATTTAAGGGAAAAGTTAGGTAATTCTATGTTTTTATTTCAAATTAAAGGAATTGAATCCCTGATTCAGGGCAAGGGAACTAAAAAAATTATATCTTCAATATATAAATTGTTACAAAAATCTAGTCCAAAGACAAGAATTCAAAAATCAAGACAAAGATAGGAAACAGATCTGAATATTAGCATTGATGAACCAAGTTGGGAAAGATTGTGTTTAGAAAGTATGAAAAATACTATTAATGTGAGATATAGTTTAGTACAATACAATTTTTTACATCAACTATATTTAACTCCGAAAAAATTAAACAATTTAAATCCAAATTTACCTGAAATTTGTTTTAGATGCAACCAGGATGTGGGTACTTTTTTACACTCCACATGGGCATGTCCGAAGGTAACTCCTTTTTGGAAAGACCTAAAAAACTTTTTGGAACAATTGATGAATAAGACCATACCATTGGATTCAAGGCTGTTTTTATTGGGAGATACTAAAGGAATATTACCAAGATTAATTTTAGATAAATATCAGGAAAGATTTCTCAAAATAGCAATAGCAATAGCAAAAAAATGTGTGGCGGTCACTTGGAAAGATCACAATGAAATAAGAATTGCAAGATGGTATGCAGAAATGTGTAGTTGTATCCCATTAGAAAAAGCTACTTATAATCTGAGAGATAAATATGATTTCTTTTTGAAACTTTGGAACCCATTCACTTTAAAACTAGGATTAAGAATTGGAAATATTTAATTTCAGGATTGTTTTGATATCCCTAAAAAGAATTTAATAAGAAATTAGCCGGAAGTGTTTCCTTTTGTCTCCAGGTTCCCTTCTTTCTTTCTTTCTTTCCTTTTTTAAAATTTTTATTTCTTTATCTTTCTTCTTCTCCTTTTTCCTCTTTTTTCTAACTGGGGGGTCGGGGGGAGGGGGGTTGTGGGTGGGGAGATAATACAGAACAATACGAATTTAAATGTATCATCGAATTTATAATGTAGGTACCATCGCGTACTATGAGTTCATACATGTATTTGTTTTGTTAAAATTTAAATAAAATTTAAAATAAAAAAAAACTGGGATTGGTGAAGACTGGGAGAGGGTGAGTGAGTGAGAGAGGGAGGGGGAGGAAAAGAGGGGGGAAAAGGGAGGGTTTGAGAGGGGGAGGGGGGGATAAGTTGGGAGGGAGAGAGTGCAGTGCGTTAAAGCACATGCAGGAGGGGGAGGAGAGAGAGAGAGTGAGGGAGGGAGAGGGGGAGAGATGGAGGGAGACGAAAAGGGAGGGATAGAGAGGGGGAGGGAGGGAGGGAGGGAGGGAGGGAGGGAGGGAGGGAGGGAGGGAGGGAGGGAGGGAGGGAGGGAGGGAGGGAGGGAGGGAGGGAGGGAGGGAGAGAGAGAGAGAGAGAGAGAGAGAGGGGGGAGGGAGGGATAAGTTGGGAGGGAGGGAGGGAGGGAGGGAGGGAGGGAGGGAGGGAGGGAGGGAGGGAGGGAGGGAGGGAGGGAGGGAGGGAGGGAGGGAGGGAGGGAGGGAGGGAGGGAGGGAGGGAGGGAGGGAGGGAGGGAGGGAGGGAGGGAGGGAGGGAGGGAGGGAGGGAGGGAGGGAGGGAAGTAGGGAGAGAGTGCAATGCGTTAAAGCGCTTGCAGGAAGGGAGAGGGAGGGAGGGAGGGAGGGAGGGAGGGAGGGAGGGAGGGAGGGAGGGAGGGAGGGAGGGAGGGAGGGAGGGAGGGAGGGAGGGAGGGAGGGAGGGAGGGAGAGAGGGAGGGAGGGAAGAGAGCGAGGGAGATGAAGGGTGAGGAAAAGGAGGGATAGAGAGGGGGAGGGAGGGATAAGTTGGGAGAGAGAGAGGGAGGGAGGGGAGAGAGTGCAGTGCGTTTAAAGCGCATGCAGGAAGGGGGAGGGAGCAGTGCATGAAAGCGCTTGCAGATTGGAGAGAGAGGGAGGGAGGGAGGAAGAGAGAGAGGGACAGTGCGTTAAAGAGCAGGAGATGCAGAGGAGAGGGGCAGGGCGACGGGGCTGAGAGGTGACCAGCGCGTCCAGGAGCAGTTTGCAACCAAGTCAACCCTCTCTGGCTGATGCACTGAGAGGCTCTCTGTCCCCTGAACAAGGAAGGGTGGGCTGCACTCCCTCACTCCCTGGTCAGTGTGGGAGAGACCCCAAGGTCTGTCTCTGTGGCCAGTGTGTGGGAGAGAGGACACACTGTGGGAGAGAGGACACACTGTGGAAGAGGACACACTGTGGAAGAGGAGGAGAACCCACCGTCTCCCTCCCTGCCCCTCTCTGCCCCTCTCCTCCCTCTGTCCCCCCGACTCCCAGCCTGGCCAGGAGAGGGAGGGAGAGTCAGCACCTGATGGGCCGAGTGTCCGCGATGCCCAGCCCCGCAGGGGAGGGTGCTGCTAGCCGGCCTGGCGCTGTGCTGCTGCTGCTGCTGGCAGGTGGCGAGGGGCCGAGCGGCCGGGCAGGGCTGCCCACAGGTGTGCGAGCTGTCCCGCTGCCCACCTGTGCCGCCAGGTAACTGTAGCCGGGGCGGGGAGGGGCTGGACAGGTGCGGCTGTTGCCCCGTGTGTGGGGGTCTGGGGGGCGAGGGGCAGGTCTGTGGGGGGAGGCACGGACACTGTGCCCCGACCCTCCAGTGCATCTACCCCCCCGGGGCACACAAACGCAAGAGGGGCACCTGCGGCTGCCCAGACCCCCACCCCCACCCCGGGCCCGTGTGTGGCAGCGACGGCCTCACCTACACCTCCATCTGCAGTCTGAGGGCGGCCAGCAACGGGCAGGTGGGCAACACACCTGTCATCCTCATCCAGAGAGGGGCCTGCGGTACAGGTAAGGGGGGGGGAGGGGGAGGGGGGAGGGGGAGGAGGGGGGAGGGGGGAGAGTGTGGGGGGGGAGGGGGAGAGGGGGAGAGGGGGGAGACAGAGGGCAGGTGGGCAACACACCTGTCATCCTCATCCAGAGAGGGGCCTGCGGCACAGGTAAGGGGGGGGGGAGGGGGGGGAGGGGGAGGGGTGGGGGGAGAGGAGGGGAGTGGGGGATAAGGGGGGTGGAGAAGGAGGGGAGAGAGGTGAGAGGGGAGTGGGGGAGAGAAGAGGAGAGGGAGGGGAGGAGAGGGGAGGGGAGTGAGGGAGGGGGAGGAGAGGGGGGAGGGTAGGAGTGGGGGAGAGGGGAGGTGAGGGGAGAGGGAGGGGAGAGAGGTGAGAGGGGGAGGGGATGAGAGAGGAGGGAGAGGGGAGGTGGGGGGTGGAGTGAGGGGAGGGGTGGGGGAGAGGAGTTGGGTGGCAGGAGAGGGGAGAGGAGGGGAGATGGGAGAGGGGTGTGGGTGAAGGTGCAGAGAGGGGATGGGGAGAGGTGGGAGAAAGAGGGGGAGAGGGTGTGCATGGAGGGGAGAGGGGAGAATAGGGAGAGAGGAGGGGAGTGGGGGAATAAGGGGGGGAGAAGGAGGGGAGGAGGGGGAGGGGAGTGGGTGGAGAGAAGAGGGGAGGGGAGGAGAGGGAGGGGAGAGGGTGTGGGTGGAGGGGAGAGAGGTGAGAGGGAGGGGGGTGTGGGATGGTGTACGGGGAGATGGAGAGGTGGTTATTTTGGGCATATTGGAGACGGAGAGGTGGGTATGTTGATGCTTTGGGGAGGGGGAGGGGCATGGGTAAGAGGGGTGGGGAGGGGGTGTAGGATGGTGCAGTGGGAGGGGAGGGAGTGTAGTCAATGTACAGCATCGAGGGAGAGGGTGGTTGGGTTTCTACCAAGCCTGGGGTGGAATGGAGGCCACGCGTGGTATTTTGAGGTCGGGTTAGATGACCACACTCTGCTAAATTCCTACTGCTCCATCTCCCTCCCCCCCCCCCCCCCCCCCCCCCATTGTTTCTGTTGCCCCCACCCTCTAGCCTAGGGTTCCTAACCTTGTTCATCCCTTTTACCCCTTTGCAACTTTTCGAAAGTAAGTTTACCCCTAACCCTGTTTTGTTCAGTAATTTGAGTTTACACTTCCACCTTAGTAAAGCAACTTACAAAGGGGACATTTTAAAATACTGTTTTTAACATTGTAATTTTAAGTTCAAATAACAATAATAATAATAGCACATAACAATATTATTTCACTTATTTATGAACAACTAATGATGAACAGGTACCGGTGTACCACAACCAAACACAGTCAGTCAATATGTACTGATCCACAATCAACAAATTTACCCCCTGGTTGGGGTGAGATTGACCCGTGCTCTAGCCTGAAGCTGCCCCTCAAGCATTTCCACTTTCCCCTCGCTGCCTCGGCAAGGCCAGCAGCATCATCAAGGACCAGTCTCACCCCCGGCCACTCCCTCTTCTCCCCTCTCCCATCGGGCAAAAGTTACAGAAGTGTGAAAACGCACACCTCCAGATTCAGGGACGGTTTCTTCCCGGCTGTTATCAGGCACCTGAACCATCCTACCACAACGAGAGAGCAGTGCTGAACTACTATCTAGCTCATTGGTGACCCTCGGACTATCCTTGATCGGACTTTGCTGGCTTCACCTTGCGCTAAACGTTATTCCCTGATCATGTATCTGTGCCACTCGATTGTAATCATGTATTGTCTTTCTGCTGACTGGTTAGCACGCAACAAAAGCTTCAAGTCAAGTTTATTTGTCACGTACACATACACGATGTGCAGTGAAATGAAAGTGGCAATGCCTGCGGATTGTGCAAAAAAAGAATTACAGCTACAGCATATAAATTAAAATTAATACAGGAAAGAAAATTTAGTCCCTGGAGTTATAATAGTTAACAGTCCTGATGGCCTGTGGGAAGAAACTCCGTCTTATCCTCTCCGTTTTCACAGCGTGACAGCGGAGGCGTTTGCCTGACCGTAGCAGCTGGAACAGTCCGTTGCTGGGGTGGTAGGGGTCCCCCATGATCTTGCTTGCTCTGGATCTGCACCTCCTGATGTATAGGTCCTGCAGGGGGGCGAGTGTAGTTCCCATGGTGCGTTCTGCCGAACGCACTACTCTCTGCAGGGCTATCCTGTCCTGGGCAGAGCTGTTCCCAAACCAGACTGTGATGTTGCCGGACAGGATGCTCTCTACAGCCCCAGAGTAGAAGCACTGAAGGATCCTCAGAGACACTCTGAATTTCCTCAGCTGTCTGAGGTGGTAAAGGCGCTGCCTTGCCTTACCCACCAGTGCGGCAATGTGTGTTGCCCATGTCAGATCCTCTGTGATGTGGACTCCCAGGTATTTAAAGCTGCTCACCCTATCCACAGTAGACCCATTTATCTCCAGTGGCGTGTACGTCCTTGGATGTTGAGCCCTTCTACTCACGGTACATGTGACAATATGCTAAACTAAAGTGAACTGAACTTATTGGGCTCTCATCTTGGGGATGTTCTCCTGAGATACGCACCTCTTTCACGTCACCATTTCTTGGCCCACTTTTGCCAATCGCGAAATGTTTCTTACTGTGGTCTTCAAGCCGTCAGGTCCATCACCTGTGGCTTCATTCAACCCCAGGAGAAATGTATTGGTGAATCATTATCAAACGCGCCTCTGCTGATGGAAATAAATTCTCCATTAGTTTCATCAAAACAAATTTTGCGTGGGTCAAGGAACTGGCAGTTCCTCAAAGTGATTTTGGGAATTAAGATACAGCATGGAAACAGGCCCTTCGGCCCACCAAGTCCACGCCGGCCGTCGATCACAACCTTTGCACTAGTTCCACGTTATCCCACCTTGGCATCCACTCCCTGCACACCCGGGGATGAATTAGAGTTCAATTAGCCTTACAAACCCGAACGTCTTCGGGATTTGGGAGGGAACCCACGCGATCACAGGGAGAACGTGCAAACTCTGCACAGAGAGTATCCGAGGTCAGGATCGAACCTGTGTCTGGTGCCGTGAGACAGCAACTCTACCAGCTGCGCCATTGTCCTGGATTCGCTTACATTTATATCTTTTAAGTGGCTGTGAATTCATAAGTTCTAGGAGCAGAATAAGGCCATTCGGCCCATCAAGCCTACTCCGCCATTCAATCATGGCTGATCTATCTTTCCCTCTCAATTCCATTCTCCTTCCATCGCCCCATAGCCCCTGACATCCTTACTAACAAAGAATCTTTCTATCTCTGCCTTAACAAATTCCATTGACTTGGTCTCCACAACCTTCTGTGGCAAAGAATTCCACAGATTCACCACCCTCTGACTAAAGAAATTGGTTTTCACCTCCTTTCTAAAGGTGCATCCTTTTATTCTGAAGCTGTGGCCTCTGGTCCTAGACTCTCCCACCAGTGGAAAAATCCTCTTCACATTCACTCTATCCAGGCCTTGCACTTATCAATACGTTTCAAAGAGGTCCCCCCTCATCCTTCTAAACTCCAGCGAGTAAAGGCCCAGTGCTGTCAAACGCTCATCGTATGTTAAGCTAATTATTGCTGGTGATCGTTCTTGTAAACCTCCTCTTCACCCTCTCCAGCACATCCTTCCTCAGATACTGGGCCCAAATCTGCTCACAGTAGGTCAGTTACTGATGGCACTGATGGAGTTTGCGGTAGAGTGCTGTGGACAATGACCGGGGCAGATGTGGGACAGGGCTGGTCGGACGTTTGTTGAGTGGGAAGGGAATCCCAAGAGTACAGTGGCCAGCTTCCAATGTCCAACTCAGGCAGAAAGATTCCTATTGAGCTGAGCAAGCATTGGCTTCACCCAACCATGACCCACCCCGTCTGCTTGAGTGGAACAACGCGTGAACTCAAGCCATTTGCTGTGAATTGGCACCTTCGGTGACTTACACTGGGCTTTGGAAGGGGCTTTGGAAGAGATTACTGAAAGGGCTGAAATAAGTAAATAATGAAAGCTAGGGTTGTCCTCTCCCAGGGCGTCACTTTGAGCAGCCAAGCTGACACGGGCCAGCATGCCTGCTTTGCTCAAGACACCCATGTTCTCCAGAGACAGACACAGAATGCTGGTAGACAACAACTCAGCGGGTCAGGCAGCATCTCGGGAGAGAAGGAATGGGTGACGTTTTGGGCCGAGACCCTTCTTTGGACTCAAGAAGGAATGGGCAATGTTTCGGGATGAGACCTTTCTTCAGACTCGAGAAGGAATGGGCGACGTTTCGGGATGAGACCCTTCTTTGCTATTGAGGGCGTGCAGCGTAGGTTTATTAGGTTAATTCCCGGAATGGCGGGACTGTCATATGTTGAAAGACTGGAGCGACTAGGCTTGTATACACTGGAATTTAGAAGGATGAGAGGGGATCTTATCGAAACGTATAAGATTATTAAGGGGTTGGACACGTTAGAGGCAGGAAACATGTTCCCAATGTTGGGGGAGTCCAGAACAAGGGGCCACAGTTTAAGAATAAGGGGTAGGCCATTTAGAACTGAGATGAGGAAAAACTTTTTCAGTCAGAGAGTTGTGAATCTGTGGAATTCTCTGCCTCAGAAGGCAGTGGAGACCAATTCTCTGAATGCATTCAAGAGAGAGCGAGATAGAGCTCTTAAGGATAGCGGAGTCAGGGGGTATGGGGAGAAGGCAGGAACGGGGTACTGATTGAGAATTATCAGCCATGATCGCATTGAATGGCGGTGCTGGCTCGAAGGGCCGAATGGCCTCCTCCTGCACCTATTGTCTATTGTCTATTGACCCTTCTTCAGACCCACACAGAATGCTGGAGTAACTCAGCGGGACAGGCGGCATCTCTGGAGAGAAGGTGAAGAAGAATGCAGAAGGGTCTCGACATGAAACGTCATCCATTCCTTCTCTCCCGAGATGCTGCCCGACCCGCTGAGTTACTCCAGCATTTTGCGCCTATCTTCGGTTTAAACCAGCATCTGCAGTTCCTTCCTACGCATGTCCTCCAGGGATGCTGCCTGACCCGCTGAGTTACGCCAGGACTCTGTGTGCTGTTGTTTAAGGATCTCTTGTTGTTGGCATTGAGCAGACACAAATTGGCCGCTGAACCAGCCGACTCCCAAAACTGGAGCCTGTAATGATTTTTAGTTTGCGTGTGTCAGAAGGAACTGCAGATGCTGGTTTCAACCGAGCATTTTGTGCCCATCTTTGCCACACATCCTCCCTGCCACCCTGTCCTGGTGTGTGTCACCACCGTCAGGAATCACCACTGCCGCAACCCTGGGTCCCTCTGCTCAACAATGCCCTCCAAAGCCCACACCCTTTGACAGTGCAAGTCCTGGCCTGGTTTGACTTGCTCCAAGGCAATACCTCGCACTTGCTTGGAAGTGTGGAACATCATGACTAGTTCGGACAGAGTGAGTGAATCGATCGATGAAGATGTCAGCAAAACCTTCGGTAGACACACGACGCTGGAGTAACTCAGCGGGTCAGGCAGCATCTCGGGAGAGAAGGAATGGGTGACGTTTCGGGTCGAGAACCTTCCAGGGCTAACTTTCTCACTCCCGTACGGGACCGCCCTTGTCCCATATTTGTAGGGTTGCCGACTTCCTCACTCCAAAATAAGGGACAAAGGGTGACGTCACCGCCCCGCGCCCCATGTGACCTCACCCAGCCAGCGGCCACGTGCTCCCGCTCCACCAATGGCGGCCGCCATTAGAAATATAACTCAGAAACAGGCCCTTCGGCCCACCGAGTCCGTGCCGACCAGCGATCCCCGCACATTTGGCAAAGTTGGGGACAGTTGGCAACCCTTCTGCCCGCTGACCCTCTGTGACATCTCGAGATTGTGGAATGCGAGAGGCTGTCTTGTTAGACAATAAACAATAGACAATAGATGCAGGAGGAGGCCATTCGGCCCTTCGAGCCAGCATCGCCATTCAATGTGATCATGGCTGATCATCCACAATCAGTACCCCGTTCCTGCCTTCTCCCCATACCCCCTGACTCCGCTATCCTTAAGAGCTCTATCTAACTCTCTCTTGAAAGCATCCAGGGAATTGGCCTCCACTGCCTTCTGAGGCAGAGAATTCCACAGAATTACAACTCTCTGGGTGAAAAAGGTTTTTCCTCATTTCCGTTCTAAATGGCCTACCCCTTATTCTTAAACTGTTATTGGGGGTATTTGCCAGTCTGTGTCCTGCCTGTGACTGTGTGGAAGGGTCTCGACCCGAAACGTCGCCCACTCCTTCTCTCCAGAGTTGCTGCCCGGCCCGCTGAGTTACTCCGGCATTGTGTGTCTGCCCTGCCTGTGACAGCTGGGCTTTCTTCAGGATCAAGTGTCCTTCGTGGCAGATGTTTCTGTGATGACATTGTTTGTGCATTGTTGAAATGATCATCTTTCAACGGCTGCAACCGCTGCCTGCCTCTGGCCTGCTGCCTTCTGCCAGAAGGGAGATAGAGTGATACAGCTTGGAAACAGGCCCTTCGGCCCAACTTGCCCGCACCGGCCAACATGTCCCAGATACACTAGTCCCACCTGCCTGTTCAATGCTCAGTCCTCTCTGCCTGCTAATTTCATCACGGTGGCGCAGCGGTAGAGTTGCTGCCTCACAGCACCAGGGACCCAGGTTCGATCCTGACCACGGGTGTTTGTCTGTACAGAGTTTGTACATCTCCCCGTGACCTGCGCGGGTTTTCTCCGAGATCTTCGAAAGGACGTACAGGTTTGTTGGTTAATTGGCTTGGTGTAAATGTAAATTGTCCCTAATGTGTGCGGGACAGTGTTAGTGTGCGGGGATCGCTGGTCGGCGCGGACTCGGTGGGCCGAAGGGCCTGTTTCTGCGCTGTATCTCTAAACTAAACTAAAACAATGGGTGGTGTTTTGGGTCGAGACCCTTCTTCAAAATGAAAACAAGATCTGGGTGGCTTACACCCTTTCTGAAGAAGGGTCTCGATCCAAAATACCACCTACCCATGCTCACCAGAGATACTCCCTGACCCGCTGAGTTACTCGAGCACTTTGTGTCCTTGTGAACTTACTCAGTCAGCATTGGGTTGAAGCCATTTCATCCTTTTGGAAGCATTCCAAGTTGCTTTGGCTCCTTGCTGGAGGGCTTGGAATCACTGAGACTTTAAGAGGAACTGCCAGAGCATCAGTACAACACAACTGAACGCGTAGGAAGGAATTGCAGATGCTGGTTTAAACCAAAGATAGACACAAAAAGCTGGAGTAACTCAACTGGGAAAGGCAGCATCTCGGGAGAGAAGGAATGGGTGACGTTTCGGGTCGAGACCCTTGTTTCTACTTTTTGCATTAATGATGGTTATATAGGATGTTAGGGGGACACTAGACCAAGTGGACCCGTTGGGCCTAAACCTGCATTGGTGCAGCACCCTCTCCTCTCCCCCCTCCCCCCTCCCCCCTCCCCCCTCCCTTCTCCCTCCCTCCCCCTCTCTCCACTCCCCCTCCCCCCTCCCCTCTCCCTCCCTCCCCCTCTCTCCACTCCCCCTCCCTCCCTCCTCCCCCTCCCCTTCCCCTCCCCTTCCCTTCCCCTCCTCCCCCACTCCAACCCTCTCAACCCCCCCCCTATCCTCCTTCCCTCCCCCCCCTCCCTCCACCCCCCCCCTCCCTCCCTTGGAGATAGATTTAAACTTTAAAATGTGAATAACTTTAAATATATTACACCGATTTCAATGAAACATCTTCCATTAGCACCATGACATTTCGTGTTGAGACCCTTCGTCAAAACTAAAACAAGATCTGGGTAGCTAATACCCTATCTGAAGAAGGGTCTCGATCCAAAACGCCACCTATCCATGTTCACCAGAGTTGTTTCCTTTATCATTGTTACTTTGGTGCATATCTTTCATTCATTTGATCACTATCTCTCCACATCTTGGTCTGTATCTCTCATTTCCCTTTCCCCTGACTCTCAGTCTGAAGAAGGATCTCGACCTGAAACGTCACCCGTTCCTTCTCTCCAGAGATGCTGCCTTTCCCGCTGAGTTACTCCAGCTTTTTGTGTCTATCAACACAACGAAACGCCTTGTGTAAGAGACCTTGTGTGCCCACTGGAAGTTCTTCTTCCGTGTCCATCATCCATGTTTCAAATGTTACATCGCTGTCATCGTCCGTCCTGAAAAGGGCGTCAGCTTCCGGCGACAATCAGTGGGAGCCATCACTTGTACAGTAGATGATGGTGGTGGCAGAATTAGCTCAGGATACTCCCAGTTTCCAGCCCCGCGACGTGGACACTTGGGGCTATGGGGCCTCCATTGGAAGTAACAAGGCCTTGTCGTAAGCACAGCATCACTGTGTCATTTATAGAGATACTGCGTCTGTGCCGACTACCGACTCCGCGCCGACCAACGATCCTTCTAACACTAACACTAACACTAACTAATTCTAACACTAACACGATCCTTCACATACTAGGGACAATTTACAAATTACAGAAGGCAATTAAGCTACAAAACTGCATGTCTTTGGGACGCGGGAGGAAACCGGAACACCCGGAGAAAACCCACGTGGTCACAGGGAGAACATACATCTCCGTACAGACAGCACCTGTAGTCAGAATCGAACCTGGGTCTCTGGCATTGTAAGGCTGCAGCTCTACTGCTATGCCACCTCTGTTGCCATCAGGGTTGCCAACTGTCCCATATTAGCTGGGACATCCCGTATTTTGGGCTAAATTGACTTGTCCAGTATTGGACCGCCCTTGTCCCGTATTAGGCCCGGGCGTATGGCGCTGTAGGCCCGGACACTGTAGGCCCGGACGCTGTAGGCCCGTACACTGTAGGCCCGGGGGACGCTGTAGGCCCGGACAGTGTAGGCCCGGACAGTGTAGGCCTGGACAGTTTAGGCCCGGACACTGTAGGCCTGGACAGTGTAGGTGCAGAGGCCCGGGCGCCGCCTATCTGAGGTTGCATAGCAACCCGCCTCCCGGCCCGAGCGGCCACCATTGGTGGAGCGGGAGCACGTGGCCGCTGGCTGGGTGAGATCACGTGGGGCGCGGGACGGTGACGTCACCTTGTGCCTTATTTGGGAGTGAGATAGTTGGCACCCCTAGTTGCCATTCTCATTTTGAACAGCATTAGAAGCAAATATTGCAAGGTAGAGTTAATGCAAGCATTCCACTTTCATACAACATGGAGGAGGACATTTCGGCCCATCGAGTCTGTGCCAGCTCAAATGAGCAGGGCGACACAGTGGTGCAGCGGTAGAGTTGCTGCCTTACAGCGAATGCAGCGCCGGAGACCCGGGTTCGATCCCGACTACGCGTGCTGTCTGTACGGAGTTTGTACGTTTGTCTGGACGTTCTTCCCGTGACCTGCGTGGGTTTTCTCCGAGATCTTCAGTTTCCTCCCGCACTCCAAAGACGTACAGGTTTGTAGGTTAATTGGCTTAGTAAATGTAAAAACTGTTCCTAGTGTGTGTAGGTTAGTGTTAATGTGCGGGGATCGCTGGTCGGAGCGGACCCAGTGGGCCGAAGGGCCTGTTTCTGCGCTGTATCTCTGAACTAAATTAAACTAAACTGCACACCAGAAGCAATTCTACAGTGGCCAATAAATCTACCAAGTCTCACGTCTGGCATTAACTAATGGAGGAAGCCGAGTCTGTCGGTCTTGGCTAAACATCCTGTCTGAGGCTGTGGAATATTATTCTTGGAATGAGGCATAGAATACCGAGGTTTTCCTGCCCAGCTAAAGAGTACATTAATGACACCTCTCATTAAGTGTACCAGAACAGGAATCTTTGGGTTCCCTTCATTCATGGTTGTCATTTCATTAACACTCTTGAGACTTTAGGAATTATTGCTTTCTGGTCATAAGGTCATAAAGAACAGGTGTAGAATTAGGCCATTCGGCCCATCAAGTCTACTCTGCCATTCAATCATGGCTGAACTATCTCCCCCTCCTAACCCCATTCTCCTGCCTTCTCCCCATAACCTCTGACACCCGTACTAATCAAGAATCTATCTATCTCTGCCTTAAATATATTCACTAACTTGGCCTCCACAGCCTTCCGTGGCAAAGAATTCCACAGATTCACCACCCTCTGACTAAAGAAATTCCTCCTCATCTCCTTCCTAAAGGAACGTCTGGTAATTCTGAGGCTGGTCCTAGACTCTCCCACTAGTGGAAACATTCTCTCCACACCCACTCTATCCAAGCCTTGCACTATTCTCTCCGTTTCAACGTTTCTGTACGTTTCAATAGTGTTGTAAAGCACAGTGGCAGGATGCAGTGAGAATGCACACCCCCAGATTCAGAGACAGCTTCTTCCCAGCTGTACTCAGGCAACTGAACCATCTATCACCAACTGGAGAGCGATCCTGACCTACCATCTGTTGTAGTGGAGACCCTCGGACTATCTTTAAACAGACTTCACTGGACATTATCTTGCTCTAAACATTATTCCCTGTATCTGTACACTGTGGGCAACTTGATTGTAATCATGTGCTGCCTTTTTGCTGACTGGATGTTCAATAAAAAAGCTTTTCACTGTACCTCGCTCGGTACATGTGACAGTAAACTAAGAACTTCAATAGTAACTGCAAGAAATGAACCCCAGGCAGTGCATTTACTGAATGCAGAGTCTTGCAGAGACACAGAAGGAAGCCATTTGGCCCGTCACGGACATGCCTGTAAATTCTCGTACCCGTTTAATCAGTGCTGCACGGTGGCGCAGCGGTAGAATGGCCCCCTCACGGCGCCAAAGACCCGGGTTCGATCCTGACTACGGGTGCTGTCTGTACACTTTGTACATTCTCCCTCGTGGGGTTTTCTCCGGGTGCTCCGGTTTCCTCCAAGACGCGCAGGTTTGTCGGTTAATTGACTTGGTAAAATTGTAGGTAGACTCAAAATGCTGGAGTGGCTCAGCGGGTCAGGCAGCATCTCTGGAGAGAAGGAATGGGTGACGTTTCGGGTCGAGACGCCAAATTGTAAGATTGTCCCGAGTGTGTGTAGGATAGTACGAGTGTGCGGGGATGGCTAGTCGGAGCGGACTCGGTGGGCCGAAGGGCCTGTTTCCGCGCTGTATCTCTAAGTAAAGTTAAGTAAGTTTGTGGCTTTTTAATGGTAGCGGGATGGAAAACAAAAATAAGACCACCGCAATACAACAGTGGAGAGCATCAGTTAAACAGCCCCTTGTGTACGCAATACACATTTGGTCTCCCTATCTAAAGCAATCTACATGCATCAGGTAAAGGGATGCCTTACGAGGAATGAAGATGTTTCCACTAGTGGGAGAGTCTAGAACTAGAGGTCATAGCCTCAGAATTAAAGGACGTTCTTTTAGGAAGGAGATGAGGAGATATTTCTTTAGTCTGGTCAACTCTTTGCCACACTACATTTGTGTACATTTGTGTGTAGGAAGGAACAGCTGATGCTGGTTTAAACATAAAGCTGGAGTAACTCAGCAGGACAGGCAGCATCTCTGGGGAGAAGGAATGGCTGACGTTTCGGGTCGAAACTCAAGATCTGAAGAAGGGTCTCGAGCCGAAACGTCACCCATTCCTTCACTCCAGAGATGCTGCCTGTCCCGCTGCGTTAGTCATAGAGTCATAGAGTGATACAGTGTGGAAACAGGCACTTCGGCCCAACTTGCCCACGCTGGCCAACATGTCCCAGCTGTTCTAGTCCCACCTGCCTGCGCTTGGTCGACATCCCTCCAAATTTGTCCTATCCATGTAGCTGTCTAACTGTATCTTAAACGTTGGGATAGTCCCAGCCTCAACTACCTCCTCTGGCAGCTTGTTCCATACACCCACCACCCTTTGTGTGAAACTCCAGCTTTTTGTGTTTAGTTTAATTTAGAAATACAGCGCGGAAACAGGCCCTTCGGCCCACCGAGTCCGTGCCGACCAGCGATCCCCGCTCATTAACACTATCCTACACACACTGGGGACTATTTACACATGCACCAGGTCAAGTAAACTATACCTGTACATCCTTGGAGTGTGGGAGGAAACCGAAGATCTCGGAGAAAACCCACGCGGTCACGGGGAGAACGTACAAACTCCGTACAGACAGCGCCCGTAGTCGGGATCGAACCCGGGTCTTCGGCGCAGCGAGCGCTGTAAGGCGGCAACTCTACCGCTGCGCCACCGTGTTGGCCGTGTTACTCCAGCTTTTTGTGCACCTTTTTACTAACTGCTTTAAACTTTGCCTGGTTTAGCTCTTCGGCATCCAGACAGTATGAGGGTTAAGTTTAACTTCATCGCAGACGTGGTGGAGAAAATCGGTCCTGCTGTGGTACATCTGGAGCTTTATCGGAGGTGAGAAAGGTTGACTTTAACTGTGGGCGCATGCACACACTTGCTAATGTTGTCATTCGGTCTGGAGTAGGGTGTTTAGTCTTGTCCAGTTTAGAGAAACGGGCCCTTCTGCACACTGAGTCCGTGTCGACCAACGATCCCCACACATTAACACAAGGCTACACGCGCTAGGGACAATCTACACTTAGAAACATAGAAACATAGAAAATAGGTGCAGGAGTAGGCCATTCGGCCCTTCGAGCCAGCACCGCCATTCAATATGATCATGGCTGATCATCCAACTCAGTATCCAGTACCTGCCTTCTCTCCATACCCCCTGATCCCTTTAGCCACATGGACCACATCTAACTCCCTCTTAAATATAGCCAATGAACTGGCCTCAACTACCTTCTGTGGCAAAGAATTCCACAGATTCACCACTCTCTGTGTGAAAAAAAACTTTCTCATCTCGGTCCTAAAAGACTTCCCCCTTATCCTTAAACTGTGACCCCTTGTTCTGGACTTCCCCAACATCGGGAACAATCTTCCTGCATCTAGCCTGTCCAACCGGGCAGCACGGTAGCGCAGCGGTAGAGTTGCTGCTTTACAGCGAATGCAGCGCCAGAGACTCAGGTTCGATCCTGACTACGGGTGCTGCACTGTAAGGAGTTTGTACGTTCTCCCCGTGATCTGCGTGGGTTTTCTCCGAGATCTTCGGTTTCTTCCCACATTCCAAAGACGTACAGGTATGTAGGTTAATTGGCTGGGTAAATGTAAAAATTGTCCCTAGTGGGTGTAGGATAGTGTTAATGTGCGGGGATCGCTGGGCGGCACGGACTTGGAGGGCCGAAAAGGCCTGTTTCCGGCTGTATATATATGATATGATATGATAACCCCTTAAGAATTTTGTAAGTTTCTATACGATCCCCCCTCAATCTTCTAAATTCCAGCGAGTACAAGCCGAGTCTATCCAGTCTTTCTTCATATGAAAGTCCTGCCATCCCAGGGATCAATCTGGTGAACCTTCTCTGTACTCCCTCTATGGCAAGAATGTCTTTCCTCAGATTAGGAGACCAAAACTGTACGCAATACTCCAGGTACACCAAGTACACAAACTGATGCCAATTAACCTACATACCTGCACGTCTTTGGAGTGTGGGAGGAAACCGAAGATCTCAGAGAAAACCCACGCGGATCACGGGGAGAACGTGCAAACTCCGTGCAGACGGCGCCCGTAGTCGGGATGGAACCCGAGTCTCCGGCGCTGCATTCGCTGTAAGGCAAATGCAACCTACAAACCCGCACGTCGTTGTGATGTGGGAGGAAACCGGAGCACCCGGAGGAAACCCACGCGTTCACAGGGAGAACGTGCAAACTCCGTACAGACAGCACCCGAGGTCGGGATTGATCGCGGGTCTCTGGCGCCGTGAGGCAGCGGCGGCTCCTCTGTGCATCGTCTTATTGTCAGAAGATGAGATAAATAAACTTATTCCGTGAAGGATTCGACTCCGGAAGTCTTGTGGACCACAATGTAAACAACTAAGCTTGTTTTGCAACTGGTTCAGGAAACGATGCATCATCAGTAAACTAAATAAACTCAACTAAATGTGCAGGCAAGCCTCCAGTGGTCCTCTGGTTTAAACCCGATGCTGGGTTTCTGCCTTGCGTTTTAGTTCAGCTTGGAGATACAGTGTGGAAGCAGGTCCTTCGGCCCACCAAGTCCACGCCAACCAGCGACCCTGATACACTAGTTCTGTACACTAGGGCCAATTTACCAAAGCCAATTAACCTACAAACCCGCACATCTTCAGAGGAAACCAGAGGGTTGTTTTTTTAACATACAAGCTCCCAATTCTTTTGGAGACTATTCATTGCACTGTGGTGATTTATTTCAAATGTGCGTCATTCAAATATGAGCTTTGAACCTGAGAATTCAGGGACCCCAGAAATTCTGCTTCATGCTTAGGGGCCGGCACGGTGGCGCAGCGGTAGAGTTGCTGCCTCACAGCGCCAGAGTCCCGGGTTCGATCCTGGCTACAGGTGCTGTCTATACGGTGTTTGTACGTTCTCCCCGTGACCGCGTACATTTACTCCGGGTGCCCTGCTTTTCTCCCACACTCCAAAGACATGTAGGATTGTAGGTTAATTGGCCTCGTTAAAATTGTAAAATTGTAAAATGGTCTCTAGTGTGTTGGATGTTGCTATTGCATGGGTTGTTCACTGGTTAGCGTGGACTCGGTGGGCCGAAAAGCTTGTTTCCACACTGTCTCTCATAAAAGAGGCACGTATATTATCAACACTTGAAAGATACACAGATTGGAAAGGCTTGGAAGGCCAAATCCCTGTAATTGAGGCAGTGCAGCGTAGGTTCACGAGATTGATCCCTGGGATGGCGGGACTGACATATGAGGAATGATTGGAAAGACTGGGCTTGTATTCACTGGAGTTTAGAAGAATGAGAGGGGATCTTATAGAAACTTATAAAATTATAAAAGGACTGGACAAGCTAGATGTAGGAAAAATGTTCCCAATGTTGGGGGAGTCCAGAACCAGGGTCTTAGAATAAAGGGGGGGGCATTTAAAATTGAGGTGAGAAGGAACTTTTTCACCCAGAGAGTTGTGAATTTGTGGAATTCTCTGCCACAGAGGGCAGTGGAGGCCAATTCACTGGATGGATTTAAGAGAGAGTTAGATAGAGCTCTAGGGGCTAGTGGAATCAAGGGATATGGGGAGAAGGCAGGCACGGGTTACTGATTGTGGATGATCAGCCATGATCACAATGAATGGCGGTGCTGGCTGAAGGGCCGAAGGGCCTCCTCCTGCACCTATTGTCTATGTTTCTATGTCTCCGGCGCTGTGAGGCGGCTGCTCTAACGTCGCGCCGCTGTGCCGCACAACGTGTGATAGACCCGGACCGCTTGCGTTGACCGCCCCTCAGTCTTGCCCCGTTCGCTGCCTCCTCAGGGTGCCGTTCACTAACCGGGAAGTGTCCGTGGCGAGCGGGTCGGGCTTCATCGTGTCAGAGGACGGCCTGATCGTCACCAACGCACACGTCCTGAGCGGCAAGCAGAAGATTAAAGTGGAGCTGAAGAACGGAGAGGAATACGAGGCCAAGGTCAAGGATGTGGACGAGAAATCAGACATCGCGTTGATTAAGATCAACCCAAAGGTATGTCTGCTTTGGGTTTTTTATTACACATACTTTATTCCAAAAACAAAACCAAACATACAGAGTAGTAACGCGATCAAATCAAACGCTGCCCGTGTCGGCAGTTTACAAACAAAACAGTTGTCAGATTAAAATCCCGCCAACTTTGTCAATAATACATTCGATCTCCTGCGGCGACCGGCGATCACGGAAGCCTCCAGCGTCCCCGTGGACACCGTGTGTTCCCTCTCCAGGGACACGCGGGCACGGACGTAACCCCGGACAAGGGGCGGGCAGCCGACCTCTGTGAGACCGTCGACAACCCGTTGCCTGGACCCCCGGACGGCCATCTTGGCCAGGCCCAGGAGCAGACCCTCCCTCCCTCCTGACCCTCCCCCCTCTGTAACGGGTGCCCAGAAATCAGGAGCATGGGGCTAAAATGGAGGCAAAACTTGAGGAGCAGCCCCTTCAGATATTCCAACAGGGGCTGCAACCTCTCACACTGCAAATACAAACGGTACACGGTCTCCTCCTTGCCGCAGAAGTGACAGGCGGCCGACGGGCCTGCTGGGAGTGTGTGTCCCTCCAGCCTCTTGTTGTTGTTGTTGCTGTGTTCTAAAGTTTCAATAACCTGGCATTCCCTACCTTCAGTGGAGTCAGAACACCCTTCAGATGTGCATCTACAGTAGGGTCTGCCATCTCCCTCACTCCCAAATACGGGACAAGGTGACGTCACCGCCCCGCGCCCCACGTGACCTCACCCAGCAAGCGGCCACGTGTTCCCGCTCCACCAATGGGTTATTCAGCGGGTCAGGCAGCATCTCAGGAGAGAAGGAATGGGTGACGTTTCGGGTCGAGACCCTTCTCCATTGTCAGAGTGAGGCCCAGCCCATATTGGAGGAACAGCACCTCATATTTCGCTTGGGCAGTTTACACCCCAGCGGTATGAACATTGACTTCTCCCACGTCAGGTAGCCCCTGCTTCCCCTCTGTATCCCCTCTCCCCCTTCCCAGTTCTCCCACCAGTCTTCCTGTCTCCGACTACATCCTATCTTTGTCCCGCCCCCTCCCCTGACATCAGTCTGAACAAGGGTCTCGACCCGAAACGTCACCCATTCCTTCTCTCCCGAGATGCTGCCTGACCTGCTGAGTTACTCCAGCGTTTGGTGTCTACCGAGTCTTTTCACTGACGGGATAACATGCAATAAAAAAAGTTTCTTTCTATACATGACAATAATACACTAAACTAAACTAAGAAAGAGATTCATTGTCCTGTTTTCAGGACGTGTGATAATAAAACACTCTGGACTCTCTTGGCTTGACGGTACCATAATAAATTTTCCATTATACCCAGAGAGTTTGAAGGAAGCCAGATAACAGATGATCAAGATTTTTCAACAATCTGATACGTTATTGGATTTTCAGTTTCACTTATTTTTATTAGTATTCTTTCCCGTTCATACTATTTTTTAAGCTTGGTTTTAGAAATGCAGCTTGGAAACAGGCCCTTCGGCCTACCAATTCTCGCCAACCATTCAATCTTGCCCCAGTTTCTCATCCACTCCCTGCACACAAGGGGTAATTTATAGAGACCAATTAGCCTACAAGCCTACAAACCCTGGAAGAAGGGTCTCGACCCGAAACGTCACCTTCTCTCCAGAGATGCTGCCTGTCCTGCTGAGTTACTCCAGCGCTTTGTGTCCACCTTCGGTTGAAACCAGCGCTTGCAGTTCCTTCATAGGCAACCTACAAACCTGCACGCCTTTGGGATGTGGGAGGAAACCGGAGCACCCGGGGGAAACTTACGCGGTCATAGAGAGAATGGGCAAACTCCACACAGACAGCACCCGAGGTCGGGATTGAACTTGGTTTCTGGCACTGCGAGGCAGCAACTCTACCGCTGCGCCACTGTGCAGGCCAATAGACAATAGACAATAGGTGCAGGAGGAGGCCATTCGGCCCTTCGAGCCAGCACCGCCATTCAATGTGATCATGGCTGATCATTCTCAATCAGTACCCCGTTCCTGCCTTCTCCCCCATACCCCATTAGAACGTTGTTGTACAAACCTCCCTACAGTCCTGGAAACATTGGCATCGGATGGTTTGGCACTCAAACGTACATGAGTATAGTCTGAAGAAGGGTCTCGACCCGAAACGTCACCCATTCCTTCTCTCCTGAGATGCTGCCTGACCCGCTGAGTTACTCCAGCATTTTGTGAATAAATACCTTCGATGAGTACATTCTTTGCCCGAGTAAAACTCAAAGCCAGTCAAAGGAAGTGGTTGACACGTGGATTTGGAATAAGTTCAGTTCAGTTTAATTTATTGTCACGTGTACTGAGGTACAGTGAAAAGCTTTTAGTCAATACATGACTTTAGACAATACACGATTACAATCGATCCATTTACAGTGTATAGATACTTGATGAGGTTCAGTGCAAGGTAAAGCCAGTAAAGTCCGGTCAAGGATAGTCCGAGGGTCTACAAAGAGGTAGATAGTAGTTCAGCACTGCTCTCTGGTTGTGGTAGGATGGTTCAGTTGCCTGATAACAGCTGGGAAGAAACTGTCCCTGAATCTGGAGGTGTGCGTTTTCACACTTCTGTACCTCTTGCCTGATGGGAGAGGGGTGAAGAGGGAGTGGCCGGGGTGCGACTGGTCCTTGATTGTGCTGCTGGTCTTGGGTCAAGGACTCCACATGGGTGAGACATTGGCTTCAAAGCAGGGCTGAATTATGAAGTTGATAGTGTCCATTCGTCTGTGCTTCCATAATTCATTCTTTTTCTTCAGGTTTCAACTTAATTGTCTTTTACTCAGCGGAAATATTAATAGTTTGAATTTTGACAGAAGAATGGGACTTGTTTTCTCAGGCAAGAGGGGGGTTGTTAAACCACGGAGATTTAAGATCGTTGGCAAAGGAATGGGAGTTGTATTTGGTGCATTGATTTGTTACAATCTGGAACACAGTATAAAGGTTGCAACGGAAATAGTTTCAGCCAAAACATTCAAGGCTGAGCTGGATAACAGTGGGAAAGGAAAATTTACAAAGTTGCAGATGCTGGAAATCTGAAATAAAGATTGCTGGAATTGTCGACTTTAGACGTTTAGAGATACAGCGTGGAAACAGGCCCTTCAGCCCAGGGAGTCCGTGCTGACCAGCATCACTCCGCACACTAGCACTATCCTACACACCAGGGAAAGTTTACGGCAACCAATTAACCTACAAACCTTTTCGTCTTTGGAGTGTGGGAGGAAACCGGAGCACCTAGGGAAAGCATTGATTAGTATGGGTGTCAGAGGCTATGGGGAGAAGGCAGGTGAATGGGGTCAGGAGGGAGAGATAGAACAGCCATGATTGAATGGTGGAGTTGACTTGATGGGCTGAATGGCCTAATTCTACTTCTATTCATTATGACCTAAAACCCAAGTGGTCACAGTGAGGACGTGCAAACTCCGTGCAGACAGCACGCCTGGTCGTAGTCAGGATAGAGTCTGGCTCAACTCCAGAAGGCAGCCACTCTACATTCACATGTTCACAGGAGACCAAGTGTTCCTTTCACACTGTTACCTGTCCAAATCTTCAGGGCAGCACAGTGACACAGCGGTAGATTTGCTGCTGCCTGCCTTACACAGCGGTAGAGTTGCTGCTGCCTGCCTTACACAGCGGTAGAGTTGCTGCTGCCTGCCTTACACAGCGGTAGATTTGCTGCTGCCTGCCTTACACAGCGGTAGAGTTACTGCTGCCTGCCTTACACAGCGGTAGATTTGCTGCTGCCTGCCTTACACAGCGGTAGAGTTACTGCTGCCTGCCTTACACAGCGGTAGAGTTACTGCTGCCTGCCTTACACAGCGGTAGAGTTACTGCTGCCTGCCTTACACAGCGGTAGAGTTACTGCTGCCTGCCTTACACTGCCAGAGACCCGGGTTCGATCTTGACTGTGGGTGCTGTCGATGTGGAGTTTGCATGTTCTCACTGTGACCGCGTGGGTTTGCAGGTTGATTGGCTTCTGTAAACTGTGCCTCGGGTACGGGATACAACCAGTGTGAACGGGCGATCGATGACTGGCGCGAACCCGCTGGGCCAAAGGGCCTGTTTCAACGCATTATCTCCTAGAAATAAAAAGGTGAAAAGACAGAAGGTGTGAGATAAAAGGATTGAAGAGGGCGGCACAGTGGTGTAGAGGTGGAGCTACTGCTTTACAACGACAGGGACCCGAGTTCCATCCTGACTACGGGCGCCGCCTGTACGGAGTTTGTACGTTCTCCCCGTGACCTGCGTGGGTTTTCTCCGAGATCATCGGTTTCCCACACTCCAAAGACGTACAGGTTTGTAGGTTAATTCGTTTGGTATGAATGTAAACTTGTCCCTAGTGTGTGCAGGATTGGGTTAATGTGCGGGGATCGCCGGTCAGAGTGGACTCGGTGGGCCGAAGGGCCTGTTTCCGCGCTGTATCTCTAAACTAAACTAAACTAAACTAAAAGTTATGAATTGTGAAGCCAGAGGAAGGAATGCTGATGAAGGGGGAAGGTGAGGGGGGGGGGGGGGGGGGGGAGCAATAGGTGTGAGTGCAGGTGGGGCAGGGGATGGGGAGGGGGATGAAGTTGGGAGTATATGAAGGAAGGAGAGGGATGGGGATGGGGGTTTTGTAGTTACTTAAAATTGAAGAATGTTCATACCATTGAGTTGTGAGCTGCGGTACCAAGGAGAATTAGTTATTTTAGTTTAGTTTAGAGATACAACACAGAACCAGGCCCTTCGGCCCATCGAGTCCGCGCCGACCAGCAATCCCCGCATATTAATACTACCCTACACACACTAGGGACAATTTTACACCAAGCCAATTGATCTGCAGAGCTGTACGTCTTTGGAGTGTGGGTGGAAACCGAAGATCTCGGAGAAAACCCACGCAGGTCACGGGGAGAACGTACAGACAAGCGCCCGTGGTTGGGATGGAACCCGGGTCTCTGGCGCACCCAAACGTTGTAGGCAACGACTCTACCGCTGCGCCACCGTGCCGCCCTGTTCTCTTCCGGCGGTTCGTTTTCCAGCCTTCTGATGTAAGGGGTCACCAGCTGGAAACAAGTGATGCCATCTCTGTCAGCACTAATGCTGCCTCAGCAGTTTAGCATCTGCAGCAAGTGGCTCCATTTCATCGGCACCTGAAATGGAGACAGTTGTTGCGTGGTACAAAAATAAGCTGGGAAGAGTCAGGAAGTCATGTTGCAGCTTCATACAAATTTAGTTCGCCTGCGTTTGGAATGCCATGTCCAGTTCTGGTCGCCCCGTTACAGGAAGGATGTGGTGGCCCTGGAGAGATTGCAGGGGAGGTTGAATGGCCTCCTGCCTTGATTCAAGGTTATCCTCTATAAATAGCATTTAGACATATCTTAAGACTAACTTGGTTTGTTTTCTCTGGAACACTGGAGTTTGAGAGGAGACCTGTTAGACGTGTATAAAGCTATGAGTGGCATGAGGTTTCGTTCAGTTCAGTTTATTGTCACGTGTACCGAGGTACAGTGAAAACCTTTTGTTGCGTGCTAACCAGTCAGCAGAAAGACAACACATGATCACAATCGATCCTCATTGGTGACCCTCGGACTATCCTTGATCGGACTTTGCTGGCTTTACCTCATGCTACACGTTATTCCCTTATCATGTATCTGCACATTGTAAATGGATCGATTGAAGGTGTTGGGCCAAATGGGGACAAGTGTAAGTGGCAGGTCGGGACATAGAAACAAAGAAAATAGGTGCAGGAGGAGGCCATTCTGCCCTTCGATCCAGCACTGCCATTCAATGTGAACATGGCTGATCATCCACAATCAGTACCCCGTTCCTGCCTTCTCCCCATACCCCCTAAATATCATTAAGAGCTCTATCTAACTCTCTCTTGAAAGCATCCAGAGAATTGGCCTCCACTGCCTTCTGAGGCAGAGAATTCCAGAGATTCACAACTCTCTGAGTGAAAAAGTTTTTCTTCATCTCCGTTAGAAATGACCCTGTTCCTGCTTTCTTCCCATATCCCTTGATTCCGTTAGCCCTAAGAGTGACATCTAATGGGCTTGTATTCACTGGAGTTTAGAAGGATGAGAGGGGATCTAATAGAAACATATAAAATTATGAAAGGACTGGACAAGCTGGATGCAGGAAAAATGTTCCCAATGTTGGGGGAGTCCAGAACCAGGGGCCACAGTCTAAGAATAAAGGGGAGGCCATTTAAAACTGAGGTGAGAACAATCTTTTTCACCCAGAGAGTTGTGAATTTGTGGAATTCTCTGCCACAGAAGGCAGTGGAGGCCAATTTCTTGAAGATAATACTCAGCTATGCTTTTTTTGTCTATGCTTATGCTTATTGTGAAATTGCTTTTGATATTAAGCTATTGTTAGAAGAACATGTTGCTGAGGATTTTGCCAGGACTTGAGGATCTGAGCTTCAGGGAGAGGTTGGGTAGGTTTGGACTTTATTCCTTGGAGCGCAGGAAGATGATGGGTGATCTTGTAAAGGTGTACAAGATTATGAAGAGAATAGATATGGTAGATGTACAGTCTTTTACCCAGAGATGGGTTATCAAGTATGAAAAGGACTCCACCCAGTCAGCATAGGTAGTCAGGATAGAACCAGGGTCCCTGGCTAAGGTTGTCAACTTTCTCGCTCCACCAATGGTGGCTGCCCCTGGCCGGGAGGCGGGTTGCTAGGCAACCTCCATTAGGTGGCGCCCAGGCCTCCGGGCCTACACTGTCCGGACCTACACTGTCCGGGCCCACACTGTACGGGCCCACACTGTCCGGACCTACACTGTCCGGACCTACACTGTCCGGGCCTACACTGTCCGGGCCTACACTGTCCGGGCCTACACTGTCCGGACCTACACTGTCCGGGCCTACACTGTCCGAGCCTACACTGTCCGGGCTTAGTTCCAAAATCAAGACAAAGAGCGCTGGAGTCACTCAGTTGGTCAGGCAGAATCTCTGGAGATTTTGGGTTGAGGGCCTTCTTTAAACTATTCACATTCTCCAAAGATGCTACCTGTCCCGCTGAGTTACTCCAGCACTTTGTCTTCTTCTCTTTAAACCATGATCTACAGTTCCAAAGGACATTGGTTTAAGGTGAGAGGGGCAAGATTTAATAGGAATCTGAGGGTCAACTTTTTCACACGGGGAACGAACGATCAGAGGAGGTAGTTGAGGAAGGCGCTATAAAAATATTTAAAGGACATTTGAACATGTACATGAAACGTTTAGAGGGATATAGGCCAAATGTGGACAGGTGGGACAAGTGCAAGTGTAGGAAAATAACTGCAGATGTTGGTCTAAATCGAATATAGATACAAAATGCTGGAGTAACTCAGCGTGTCAGGCAGCATCTGAGGAGAGAAGGAATGGGTGACGTTTCGGGTCGAGACTCTTCTTTAGACTGAAGTCATAGAAATACAGAAACATTAAAAATGTGGCCCTTCGAGCCAGCACCGCCATTCAATATGATCATGGCCGATCATCCAAAATCAGTGCCCCGTTCCTGCTTTCTCCTCATATCCCTTGATTCCGTTAGCCCTAAAGAGTGATATCTAACTCCCTGTTGAACACATCGCACGGGTCAACTAAACTATGCATGCCTTTTAGATGCGGAAAATGCGCACTAATGCAGCCTCCCCTGTCCGGACTTACACTGTTCGGGCCTACACTGTCCGGGCCTACACTGTCCGGGCCTACACTGTCCGGGCCTACACTGTCCGGGCCTACACTGTCCGGGCCTACACTGTCCGGGCCTACACTGTCCGGGCCTACACTGTCCGGGCCTACACTGTCCGGGCCTACACTGTCCGGGCCTACACTGTCCGGGCCTACACTGTCCGGGCCTACACTGTCCGGGCCTACACTGTCCGGGCCTACACTGTCCGGGCCTACACTGTCCGGGCCTACACGGTCCGGGCCTACACTGTTCGGTCCTACACTGTCCGGGCCTACAGCGTCCAGGCTGTAACTGTAACTGTAACTGTAACTAATGTTTCCCCGTGGGCAGAGTCCTCTCCCGGTGCTGCTGCTGGCTCGCTCGTCTGACCTGCGGCCGGGAGAGTTTGTGGTGGCCATCGGGAGCCCCTTCTCCCTGCAGAACACCGTGACGACAGGAATCGTCAGCACCACGGAGCGGGGCGGCAAGGAGCTGGGGCTCAAGGACTCCGACATGGAATACATCCAGACGGACGCCATCATCAACGTAAGAACGGCCGGCGAACGGAACACGCGCTGAGAAACAATGACCGAGCTTCACACAGAGGGTGGCGGGTGTGTGGAACAAGCTGCCAGAGGAGGGGGTTGAGGCAGGGACTATCCCAACGTTTAAGAAACAGTTAGACAAGTACATGGATAGGACAGGTTTGGAGGGATGTGGACCAATGGGATTTGTGTAGCTGGGACATGTTGACCGGTACAGGCTAGTTGGGCCGAAGGGCCTGTGTCACTCTATAACTCTATGATTAAGGTTTATCCATGAAGCTAAGCGGAGTCTGCCTGAGTCTACATGATCTCCCGGTTGCCAAACACTTTGACTCCCCCTCCCAATCCACACTGGGACCTTTCTGTCCTGGGCCTCCTCCACTGTCAGAGTGAGGCCCAGCGCAAATTGGAGGAACAGCAGTTCATATTTCGCTTGGGCAGCTTACACCCCAGCGGTATGAACATTGACTTCTCTAACTTCAATTAACCCCTGCATCCCCTCTCTCTCCGTCCCTCCCCCACCCTAGTGGTCGTACTAGTTTCACTGTCCTGTTGAGTTCCTCTGTCTGTATAACTCGTAGTCACCTATCCCACAGCCAACAATGGACCATTGTGGGCTCCACATTTCCTTGATTATCGCCCTTCCTTTGCATATCTTCCAACCATTTTTCGCAGTTCCATTTTTGTCTCTTGTACCCCTTTCCCCGGACACTCAGTCTGAAGAAGGGCCTCGACCCGAAACGTCACCTATTCCTTTTCACCAGAAATGCTGCCTGACCCGTTGAGTTACTCCAGCATTTTGTGTCCGTCTTCAAGCTAAAAATGGAACTGGTCTTGAATTTACTGCTGGGATGTTGATGTTGCTGGCTCTCATTATCCACCTCAAAATGCCCCCTGACCTTCAGAGCTAACTCCTGTTATCAGGCTGCACAGGGTACAGAGAAGACTTATGAGGATGTTGCCAGGTCTCGAGGGTTTCGAAGATCACAAGGGGAATAGTCGGCATCGATGTACGGAGTATTTTATCCATGGGGGGAATCAAAGACTGGAGGAAAGGTGGGAAAGATTTAATAAGAACCTGAGAAGTAACTTTTCCACATGGAGGGTGTTGGGTACATGGAACGAGCTGCTGGAGGAGGTCAATGAGGCATGTACAATAACATTTAAAAGGAATTTGGACAGGAAAGGTTTTGTGTGATACTAGACCCTCTCCCCCCCACAACGCCCTCCTCCCCTCTCCCCCCCTCCCCACCCCTCCTCCCTCCCTCCCTCAAGAAAAATTACTCAAATCATGAAACTTGTCTCATTTTTACTACAGTACGGAAACTCGGGAGGACCACTTGTCAATCTGGTGAGTTCCCTTTCAATACATGTTCAAGTTTGCAGGGAGTAACTTAACTGGTTTACGTTTTGAAGACCCATTGTAGCCTTTTTAGATTAATCAGTCATACAGTGTGGAAACTGGCCCTTCGGCCCAACTTGCCCACACTGAAGCAATGGCCACGTAAGCACACCAACGCCTCTATTTCCTTAGAAGGCGTAGGAAGTTCGGCACGTCCCCGACAACTCTCACCAACTTCAACAGATGCGCCGTAGAAAGCATTTTATCGGGACGCATCACGGCCTGGTTTGGGAACAGCTCCATCCAAGACCGCTAGAAATTGCAGAGAATAGTGGACGCAGCCCAGACCGTCACACAAACCAACCTCCCTCCCATTGACTCCATCTACACCTCACGCTGCCTCGGCAAGGCCAGCAGCATCATCAAGGACAAGTCTCACCCCGGCCACTCCCTCTTCTCCCCTCTCCCATCGGGCAAAAGGTACAGAAGTGTGAAAACGCACACCTCCAGATTCAGGGACAGTTTCTTCCCAGCTGTTGTCAGGCAACTGAACCATCCTACCACAACCAGAGAGCAGTGCTGAGCTACTATCTACCTCGGACGATCTTTAATCAGACTTTACTGGTCTTCACCCGAGACTAAACATTATTCAGGTTATTCCCTTTATCCTGTATCTGTAGACTGTGAACGGCTCGATTGTAATCACGTACTGTCTTTCTGCCGCCTAGTTAGCACGCAACAGAAGCTTTTCACTGTACCTCGGCGCACGTGGCAATAAACAAAACTAAAGCTAAACTAAAGCTGAACCACACCAGAACCAAACCAAACCAATGTGTCCTGTTCTGTGCTACTGTGTTCTGCAGGATGGGGAGGTGATTGGTATCAACACTCTCAAGGTGACCGCTGGCATATCGTTCGCCATCCCCGCCAACAGGATCCAGCAGTTCCTCGCAGAGTCCCACGACCGTCAGCTGAAAGGTACGAGGCACCAAGTTACCGAGACTTTTAGATTTAGAGATACAGCGTGGAAACAGGCCCTTCGGCCCACCGGGTCCGCGCCGCCCAGCGATCCCCGCACACTAACACTGTCCCACACCCACTAGGGACAATTTTTACATATTACCCAGTCAATTAACCTAAATACCTGCACGTCTTTGGAGTGTGGGAGGAAACCGAAGATCTCGGAGAAAACCCACGCGGGTCACGGGGAGAACGTATAAACACCGTACAGACGGCACCCGTGGTCGGGATCGAACCTGGGTCTCCGGCGCTGCATTCGCTGTAAGGCAGCAACTCTACCGCTGTGCCACCGTGCCGCCCTAACTAGCCGCTGGATGGTTTCACCACTCGCTGTTCCTCTCAGTATGAATTCAAGGGCACTGCTTGGTGAGGGAGGGGGTGGGGGACGGGGGAACATCAGCTGGTTTAGATTCTGAAAGACCTCCTCCTGCTGTGCGTTTCCGCTGATGTTTCTGACACGCCGCAGAATGCAGAGTTACCCCCTTCAATGCAGACCCACCCAAAAGAAGCGCGGGTTCGTAGGTTCATTGGCTTCTGTAATTTGTCGCGAGTGTCCAGGGTGGAACTAGTGCATGGGAGGGAGACTGATGATCGGCAGGTACTTGGTCTGGTCAAGTCAAGTCAAGATTATTTGTCACATACACATACACGATGTGCAGTGAAATGAAAGTGGCAATGCCTGCGGATTGTGCACAAAAAAGAATTACAGTTACAGCATATAAATAAAAGTTAATTCAGAGAAGACAAAATTTAGTCCCTGGAGTTATAATAGTTAACAGTCCTGATGGCCTGTGGGAATAAACTCCGTCTCATCCTCTCCGTTTTCACAGCGTGACAGCGGAGGCGTTTGCCTGACCGTAGCAGCTGGAACAGTCCGTTACTGGGGTGGCAGGGGTCCCTCATAATCTTGCTTGCTCTCGATCTACACCTCCTGATGTATAGGTCCTGCAGGGGGGCGAGTGTAGTTCCCATGGTGCGTTCTGCCGAACGCACTACTCTCTGCAGGGCCTTCCTGTCCTGGGCAGAGCTGTTCCTAAACCAGATTTGGTGGGTCAAAAGGCCTGTTTCCACGCTGTATCACAAAATTAAACCATGTTCGCTGCCTTTGCCGGGACACTTGTGAGCCGTGAATCCATGCTGTTGGCAGGTCCAGGGTTTAACTCTTTGCCTGTACAGGATTACCGATCTTGTACCAGCTCAGAGGGTGGGAAGAGTTGAGTATTGGTATTGGTTTATTCTTGTCACCTGTGCCGAGGATCAATGAACAATATTTGTTTTTCACACTATCCAGTCAAGTTACTCTATATATTTGGGGTGCTCACGGTGGCGCAGCGGTAGAGTTGCTGCCTTACAGCGAATGCAGCGCCGGAGACCCGGGTTCGATCCCGACTACGGGTGCCGTCTGTACGGAGTTTGTACTTTCTCCCCGTGACCTGCGTGGGTTTTCTCCGAGATCTTCGGTTTCCTCCCACACTCCAAAGACGTGCAGGTTTGTAGGTTAATTGGCTTGGTAAATGTAAAAATTGTCCCCAGTGTGTGTAGAATAGTGTTAGTGTGCGGGGATCGCTGGTTGGCACGGACTCGGTGGGCCGAAGGGCCTGTTTCCATGCTGTATCTCTAAACTAAACTAAATGAGTTTAGACAGACTAAACTAAACTAAACAATCTAGACAGACACCCGTACAACAGGCAGTGAAAGGATAAAAATGCCAGAATGCAGAATATAATGGACAGCAGTACTGACAGTGCCAGATACCCAGGTTCAATCCTGACTATGGGTGCTTGTCTGTATGGAGTTTGTACGTTCTCCTCATGATGTGTGTAGATTTTCTCCGAGATCTTCAGTTTCCTTCCATAAGCCAAAGACGTGCAGGTTTGTAGATTAATCGGCTTGGTATAATTGTAAATTGTCCTGAGTGTGTGTGTGTGTGGGATTGCTGGTCGGTGGGCCGAAGGGCCTGTTTCCATGCTGTAAACTGAAACTAAACCAAACTAAGCTCAGGAACAGGCCCTTCGGCCCACAATATTTGTGCAAAGATATATTAATATCATAACTAAACTATTATAGCATGATAGTTTCAGAGAAAAAGTGCAGGGTCCACAACAGGGTAGGATGGAAGATCGGACTACACCCTATCTTATGGGAGGACCATTCAATAGTCTGATTTTTATGTGAAGAAACTTATCAAGACAGCTATGAGAAGGGTGGATGCTGACGTTTAGGGAGAGGGACAGACTTGGAACTAACGTTGGTATGAAGGTTAATTGGCTGGGTAAATGTAAAAATTGTCCCTAGTGGGTGTAGGATAGTGTTAATGTACGGGGATCGCTGGGCGGCACGGACTTGGTGGGCCGAAAAGGCCTGTTTCCGGCTGTATATATATGATATGATATGATATGATAACGTTGCGAATGAACAGGGACCCCGGCTGAAAATTGTGTTTGTGTAGAGCTTGCGATGGTACCAGCATGGTTGCAATATCCCACCCGCAGAGTCAAATACTCTGGGGCGGCACATTGGCGCAGCGGTAGAGTTGCCGCCTTACAGGGAATGCAGCGCCGGAGACTCAGGTTCGATCCTGACTATGGGCACCGTCTGTATGGAGTTTGTACGTTCTTCCCGTGACCTGCATGGGTTTTCCCCGAGATCTTCGGTTTCCTCCCACACTCCAAAGACGTACAGGTATGTAGATTAATTGGCTGGGCAAATGTAAAAAATTGTCCCTCGTGTGTGTGTAGGATAGTGTTAATGTGCGGGGATCACTGGGCGGCGCGGACCCGGTGGGCCGATGGGCCTGTTTCCGCGCTGTATCTCTAAATCTAAATCTACTCCCTGGAGTAATAGAAACATAGAAAACAGGTGCAGGAGTAGACCATTCGGCCCTTCGAGCCAGCACCGCCATTCTATATGATCATGGCTGATCATCCAAAATCAGTACCCCGTTCCTGCTTTCTCCCCACAACCCTTGATTCTGTTAGCCCTCAGACCCATATCTAACTCTCTCTTGAATACATTCTGTGGCAGAGAATTCCACAGGTTTACAACTCTCTGGGTTTAAAAGGTTTTTCCTCATCTCAGTCCTAAATGGCCGACCCCTTACTCTTAAACTGTGACCCCTGGTTCTGGACTCCCCCAACATCAGGGACATTTTTCCTGCATCTAGCCTGTCCAACTCCTTAAGAATTTTATATGTTTCTATAAGATCCCCTCTCATCCTTCTAAATTCCAGTGAATACAAGCCCAGTCGACCCATTCTTTGTCCGACTGAAGTGGGTGACAGAATTGAATTTGTGCAGAAGGCAGGTACTGCCACAACGTTTAAGGCAGGTGCTGTCAGAACGGTTAACAAACATTTAGACAGGTACATGGATAGGACAGGTTCAGAGGGATATGGGCCAAACACAGGGACTAGTGTAAATGGGGCATGTTGGTCTGAGAAGGGAAACGGGATGTTACAACCAGTGGCATGGTGGTGCAGCGGTAGAGTTGCCGCCTTACAGCGAATGCCGTGCCAGAGACCCGGGTTCGATCCCGACTACGGGTGCTGTCTGTACGGAGTTTGTACGTTCTCCCCGTGACCTGCGTGGGTTTTCTCCGAGATCTTCGGTTTCAATAGACAATAGACAATAGACAATAGGTGCAGGAGTAGGCCATTCAGCCCTTCGAGCCAGCACCGCCATTCAATGCGATCATGGCTGATCACTCTCAATCAGTACCCCGTTCCTGCCTTCTCCCCATACCCCCTCACTCCGCTATCCTTAAGAGCTCTATCCAGCTCTCTCTTGAAAGCATCCAACGAACTGGCCTCCACTGCCTTCTGAGGGTTTCCTTCCACACTTCAAAGGTGTGTAGGTTAATTGGCTTGGTAAATGTAAAAATTGTCCCTAGTGGGTGTAGGATGGTGTTACTGTGCGGGGATCGCTGGTCGGCGCGGACCTGGTGGGCCGAAAGGGCCTGTTTCCGCGCTGTATCTCTAAACTAAACTAAAAACCTCCACCACTATTATCGAACACCAAATGCAGACACAAGCCTTCATGCGCAAAGATTTAATTCATTCTATTTTTTTTTTAACCAACAGGAACCACAACACGTAAGAGATATATGGGGATACGGATGGTTGCACTTACTCCAAGGTAACTGCTGGCATTCACTTTCTTTAAGGTACAGCAGGTGGTACCATTGCCTCACAGTCCAGTTCAATCCTGTCCAGTGCTACCTGAGAGAAGTTTGCACATTCTCACTATACCTGTATGGGTTTCCCCCGGGTCTTCTAGCTTCCTCCCACACCAACAAGAGAACTGCAGGTGCTGGTTTACACCGAAGATAGATGCTGGAGTAACTCAGCGGGACAGGCAGCATCTCTGGAGAGAAGGAATAGGTGACAATAAACAATAGACAATAGGTGCAGGAGGAGGCCATTCAGCCCTTCGAGCCAGCACCGCCATTCAATGTGATCATGGCTGATCATTCTCAATCAGTACCCCGTTCCTGCCTTCTCCCCATACCCCCTGGGGGGGTTCTTCAGACTGAACAAGGGCCTCGACCCAAAACTTCACCCATTCCTTCTTTTCAGAGATGCTGCCTGCCCCACTGAGTTACACCAGCAATTTGTGTCTATCGTCAGTTTAAACCAGCATCTGCAGTCCCTTCCTACACAATATCAATGAGCTGCTGAATTTTGTACTTAAACTAACACGGATAATTTCAGTCAACAAGACGGGTCAAGTAGATCCTAACCGCTGCTACTTAGGGCTAGTGGGAACGTGAGCTGGGAGAAGGCTAAATCACTGCCAGTTAGCTGGGAAGTTTTGGCAGGCACTACCACAATGTTTAAGGCAGGTGCTACCACAATATTTAAGGCAGGTACTACCATAATGTTTAAGGCAGGTACTACCACAATGTTTAAGGCAGGTACTACCATAATGTTTAAGGCAGGTACTACCACAATGTTTAAGGCAGGTACTACCATAATGTTTAAGGCAGGTACAATAACAATGTTTAAGGCAGGTAATACCACAATGTTTAAGGCAGGTACTACCACAATGTTTAAGGCAGGTACTACCATAATGTTTAAGGCAGGTACAATAACAATGTTTAAGGCAGGTACTACCACAATGTTTAAGGCAGGTACTACCACAATGTTTAAGGCAGGTACAATAACAATGTTTAAGGCAGGTAATACCACAATGTTTAAGGCAGGTACTACCACAATGTTTAAGGCAGGTACAATAACAATGTTTAAGGCAGGTACTACCACAATGTTTAAGGCAGGTGCTACCATAATGTTTAAGGCAGGTACTACCACAATGTTTAAGGCAGGTACTACCACAATGTTTAAGGCAGGTACAATAACAATGTTTAAAGCAGGTACTACCACAATGTTTAAGGCAGGTGCTACCATAATGTTTAAGGCAGGAACTACCACAATGTTTAAGGCAGGAACTACCACATTGTTTAAGGTGTGGGCCAAACGCGGGCAGGTGGGACTTGTGTACCTGGGAAATGTTGGCCGGTGTGGGCAAATGGGGCCGAAGGGCCTGTTTCCACACTCTATGATTCTATGACTCTAGGTACGACCACAATGTTTAAGGCAGATCTGACCACAGTGTTTAAGGCAAATACAATCAGAACTGTTAAGAAACATTTTGACAGGTACATGGATAGGACAGGTTTAGAGGGATGAGGCCCAAACACAGGCAGGTGGGCCTAGTGTAGATGGGCATGTTGGTTAGCATGTGCAAGTTGGGCTGAAGGGCCTGTTTCTGCCCTGTATGACTCTATGACTAAGCGGAATACTTTATTCCCTTCGATAATCATTTCATCCCGTTTCCTTGCATTACAAAACTTGGATATTATACAAAATGACACAAAGTGCTGGGGTGAACTCAGCAGGTCAGGCAGCATCTCTGGAGAACGTGGATAGGTGAGCTTTCTGTGCGAGAGAGAAGGAGAACCTCTTCAAAGCAGGCGTACTTGGAGGAGATTCTGCAGTGGAGCAGTCAAAATGTAGAAACATGGAACCTACAACAGACCCAGAATGCTGGAGTAACTCAGCGGGTCAGGCAGCATCTCTGGAGAACATGGACGGGTGATGTTTTGGGTTGGGACCCTTGTGTTCGGGTCGAGCTTTTCTTCAGATATTATATCCTGGTTGGTTATTACATCCAAACAGTCCTGGATTGGAGTGGTGAGGTTTCGATGTGTGCAGTTTGCAGACTATTAATCGATACCCATTCCATTGCAGTCTCTTGCTTGACCTGAAAATGCGCGACAAAGACTTCCCCGATATATCTGCCGGGGTTTACATATTTGAAGTCATTCCAGCAACGCCAGCGGAAAGGTAAGGGATCACAGTTCAACCGGCGGCCGAATAGACCGGTGTGTACCGGCGCAGCGGTAGAGCTGCTGCCTCACGGCGCCAGAGGCCCGGGTTCCATCCTGACCACGGGTGCCGTCTGTACGGAGTTTGTATGTTCCCCCCTGTGACCACGTGGGCATTCTCCAGGTGCTCCGGTTTCCTCCCACACTCCAAAGACGTGCGGGTTTGTAGGTTAATTGGCTTTGGCAAAATTGCAAATTGCCTCCAGTGTGTGTAGGATAGTGCTCGTGTACTGGGATCGCTGGTCGGCACGGATTCGATGGGTCGAAGGGCCAGTATCTCTAAAGTCTACAAAGGCTAGATATTGAGAGCGCATTTGTAAAATACCAGACCAAGTGGACCCGTTGGGGCCCAAACCTCTCCTGCATTGGTGCAGCACCCTCTCCTACCCCCCTCCCCCCTCTCTCCCTCCCTTGCCCCTCCCCACTTCCCCTTCCCTCTCTCCATCCCCCCCAACCCCCTTTATCCACAGCCTCCAAAGGCAGCCAGCTCTGCAGATGGTGAGTCTGGTCGGCGGGCTCTGCGAACCAGAGCCCCAGGTGGTCCCAGCTGGAGGCCGCCAGCTCCAAGTGTTTGGCCGATGGTAGGCCGCAGCGGGAACGGAGACACCACCCAGAAAACAAAGGTCGCGTCTCCGTACGGAAGAGACAATTTTACAGTCCCCCCCGCCCATAACATAGTACACAACCACAAAAAACACTACATCACATCTAAACACTACAAGTAAGACCAAAAACAACAAAAAACACAAAAGATAACAGACTGCAGGCGAGCCACAGCTGCTGGGGCAGCGCCGCCATTTTGCGATCAGAGGACGTTTATGAGAACTATCCCAGGAATGAATGGGTTAAAAACAACAGATGTATGTTGGGTGACACTCTAATCTGAATTGCTCATTGTCTTAGTTTGAGTCGACAATTTGATTCCCCTGAAAAATCTAACACAGGAGCAACCATTTGTCACTTTTAATATCTTCAAAGCTCCTTTGCATCCCCAATGATTGTGTTCACCCACTAAACCATTAGTAAATAATGATTTCTACCTAAGCAATATATTTTTAAATGGCTCATTATTCCACCACCACTTCAAATCAAATCAAAATCAAATTGCTTTTATTGCCATTCAAAATGAATTGAATGAAATTGTCACAAACACTAAAGAACACAACACACAACCACACACGTTTAACACAGACAACCATCACAATGATTCCTCCAGGCACACCCTCACTGTGATGGAAGGCAAAGAAAAGTCTTATCTTGACTATAAAAAAGGAACAGTAAATGTATTTAAGAGGAAATATTTTCTTAAGTGAGTTTAGGTTTATTATTATCAAGTGTACTGAGGCATAATAAAAAGCAATGGTTTTCAATGCGATCTAATCAAATCACATAACACTCTCCATAAATATAATCAAGCCAAACTCAAGTACAATAGGTAGAGTAGAGGGGAAGATACAGAGTGCAGAATGTAGTCCTCAGCATTGGAGTGCAGCAGGTCCGGAGACAAAGAAAAATTGGGTCAAGGTCACATTGGGGTAGAGGTGAATCAGACAGCACCTTAACTATGGAAGGACGTTTCAGAAGCCTGATAACAGAGTGGAAAATAATTGTTCCTGAAGATAGACACAGAAAGTTGGAGTAACTCAGCGGGCCAGGCAGCATCTCGGGAGAGAAGGAATGGGTGACGTTTCGGGTCGAGACCCTTCTTCAGACTGAGAGTCAGGGAAGAGGGAGGCACAGAGATAAGGAAGTGTACGGTATGAAAATGAGACATCAAAGAGGAAGCAGCTCAAGGTAAATGTAGAATAGATCTTTGTTAGCTAGAAGGTGACAACGAAGCACACATAAATAAAATGTAATCAGGGGGACAGTCAGACTGGTGGGAGAACTGGGAAGGGGAGAGGGATGGAGAGAGAGGGAAAGCAAGGGTTACTTGAAGTTAGAGGTCAATGTTCATACCGCTGGGGTGTAAGCTGCCCAAGTGATATATGAGGTGCTATTTCTCCAATTTGCGCTGGGCCTCACTCTGACAATGGAGGAGGCCCAGGCAGAAAGGTCAGTGTGGGAATGGAAGGGGGAATGAAAGTGTTTAGCAACCGATGGTCACGGTGGCACAGCGGTAGAGTTGCTGCCTTACAGCGAATGCAGCGCCGGAGACCCGGGTTCCATCCCGACTACGGTGGCTGTCTGTACGGAGTTTGTACATTCTCCCCGTGATCTGCGTGGGTTTTCTCCAAGATCTTCGGATTCCTCCCACACTCCAAAGACGTAGTGGTTTGTAGGTTAATTGGCTCGGTAAATGTAAAAATTGTCCCTAGTGGGTGTAGGGTGGTGTTAATGTGCGGGGATCGCTGGTCGGCGCGGACCCGGTGGGCCGAAGGGCCTGTTTTCGCGCTGTATCTCTAAACTAAACTAAACTAAACCGGGAAATCAGGTAGATTTAGGCGGACTGAGAGGAGGTGTTCATTGAAACGATCGGCGAGCCTGCGTTTTGGTCCTGAGTCTGGTCGCACACGCTTTTAATCATCAGCAATAATTCTTCCTGTTGTCTCTGGTTTGCACCGATGCATTTGGAACCTCTGAGACCGGTGGCCATTTTGGCTCTCACTAAAGCATGACTGACCTGGCGAAATTCTCGTTTCAGTGCCGGCTTAAAGGACCGCGATATTATCATCAGCATCAATGGAAATACAATCACGTCCTCTGAAGAAGTTAGTGACGCAATTAAAAGCAACGACACTTTGACCCTTGTCGTGCGGCGTGGAAACGAAGACTTGATGGTCACCGTAGTACCAGACGTCATTGAATAGGACAGAATTGTTTTTCAAACATGTTTAATCACACATCAGCGTAACCAGATATAAATGAATATTTTGTCAATAAGTAGACCCGATGAAAAAGTTTAAATGTTAATTGTCACTGTTAAGGGCTTTGTAGTTAAAAATAAAAACGTGAACTATACAGTCACATCTGCTTGAAGGTCTCTGGAAAATGATCAATCTCTCAGAAAAAAAATTCACGTTGAATACACTCGTTTTTAAGAACTGAAATCCAGAAAGACAGAGAGTCGAAAGACTGACAAACCACAGACAACTTAGGTTCAGGCGGCACGGTGGAGCAGCTGGTAGAGTTACTGCCTCACAGCGCCAGACATTCAGGTTCTATCGTGACCGCCGGTGCTGCCTGTGTGGTGTTTACATGTTTTCCCAGTGGGTTTCGCCCCCTCCACCACCGTATCCTCCCACACCCCAATGACACGTGGGGTTGTAGATTAATTGGCCTCTGTTTTAAAAACAAAATGCCCCTCATTTGTAAGGGATGGATAAGAAAGTGGGATAACATGGAGCTAATGTGAACTGGGGAATCGCTCAGCTCGGGGGGTCAAAGCAGGGCAGGTTTCCATGCGGTATCTAAGCTAAACCTCTCCTACAATACAGCCTTGTCTGGCAGAGCCTCTTGTCAATGCTCACGGTAGCGCAGCGGTAGAGCTGCTGCTTTACAGCGAATGCAGCGCCGGAGACTCAGGTTCGATCCTGACTACGGGTGCTGCACTGTAAGGAGTTTGTACGTTCTCCCCGTGACCTGCGTGGGTTTCCTCCGAGATCTTCGGTTTCCTCCCACACTCCAAAGACGTACAGGTATGTAGGTTAATTGGCTGGGTAAATGTAAAAATTGTCCTTAGTGGGTGTAGGATAGTGTTAATGTGCGGGGATCGCTGGGCGGCACGGACTTGGTGGGCCGAAAAGGCCTGTTTCCGGCTGTATATATATGATATGATATGATATGATACCATTTGTCCCTATGTAACGTTACTCGTCCCTATTCCAGTGTAGGCATAGATTTAAAAGGACACCATGCTGGAGTACCTCAGCGGGTCAGGCAACATATCTGGAGAACATGGACAGGTGACGCTTCGGGTCGAGACCCTTCTTTTGACTGATTTTAGTGGGAGGCAGGAGAAGGAAGTTGGAAAAGGTGGGAGAGGCAGGACCTGCATGGTGGGTAATAGGTCAGGAGGTGGGGTGGAGGGGAGAAATAGGTGGGAGTCAATAGACAATAGGTGCAGGAGGAGGCCATTCGGCCCTTCGAGCCAGCACCGCCATTCAATGGCTGATCATTCTGATCATTCTCAATCAGTACCCCATTCCTGCCTCCTCCCCATACCCCCTGACTCAGCTATCCTTAAGAGCTCTATCTAGCTCTCTCTTGAATGCATTCAGAGAATTGGCCTCCACTGCCTTCTGAGGCAGAGAATTCCACAGATTCACAACTCTCTGACTGAAAACGTTTTTCCTCGTCTCAGTTCTAAATGGCCTACCCCTTATTCTTCAACTGTGGCCCCTTGTTCTGGACTCCCCCAACATTGGGAACATGTTTCCTGCCTCTAACGTGTCCAACCCCTTAATAATCTTATACGTTTCGATAAGATCCCCTCTCATCCTTCTAAATTCCAGTGTATACAAGCCTAGTCGCTCCAGTCTTTCAACATATGAGTCCCGCCATTCCGGGAATTAACCTCGTAAACCTACGCTGCACGCCCTCAATAGCAAGAATCCAGGTGGAGAACAGAGGAGGAAAGGTGGGGAGGGGGTAAGAAAGAGAGAGGGGGGAGGGTTTGGGGGAGAAAGGGTCTCGACCCGAAACATCATCTATCCATGTTCTTCAGGGGTGCTACCTGGTCCGCTGAGTAACACTAGCACTTTAAGTCCTTCTATGCATTAACCAGATCATTGTTTCTACGAGGTGAAGATTTAACTTTCATAGTTATGAGATATCACAATATTTTAATTACGTTTAGGAAGGAATTGCAGATAGTCATAGAGTGATACAGTGTGGAAACAGGCCCTTCGGCCCAACTTGCCCACACCAGCCAACATGTCCCAGCTACACTAGTCCCACCTGCCAGCATTTGGTCCATATCTCTCCAAACCTGTCCTATCCACCTGTCTAACTGCTTCTTAAATGTTGGCATAGTCCCAGCCTCAACTACCTCCTCTGGCAGCTTGTTCCGTACATACACCACCCTTTGTTTGAAAAAGTTACCCTTCAGATTCCTATTAAATCCTTTCCCCTTCACCTTAAACCTATGTCCTCTGGTCCTCGATTCACCTACTCCGGGCAAGAGACTCTGTGTATCTACCCGATCTATTCCTCTCATGATCTTATACACCTCTATAAGATCACCACTCATCCTCCTGCGCTCTAAGGAATAGAGTCCCAGCCTACTCAACCTCTGCCTATAGCTCACACCCTCTAGTCCTGCCCACATTTTCGTGAAGATGCTGATTTATACCAAAGATAGACACAAAATGCTGGAGTAACTGAGCAGGTAAGGCAGCAGGCTGTACGTTGGGAGGGTGGGAGGGAAGAAATTGGAGGCGAGAAAAGGACAGAAATCAGGGCCGCTGGCTACAGATAACCTCAGGAAGAGTGGAGTCCATAATGGCCCATTGTTGGCTGGGGAGGACATGCTAATGAGAGGAACAGAACGGTGTGAACAGCGAAACTGCTAAGACTAAGGTGGGGGATTGGGGGGGGGGGGGGTTAGAGATGGGAGGAGAGGGAATGCAGGAGTGACTTGAAATTAGAGAAATCAATGTTCATATTTGAATTATGTTTAGTTGCTGTTTTAGATTCGATACTAGACCAAGTGGACCCGCTGGGCCCAAACCTCTCCTGCATTGGTGCATAAGGGATTGGACACGCTAGAGGCAGGAAATATGTTCCCGATGTTGGGGGAGTCCAGAACCAGGGGCCACAGTTTAAGAATAAGGGGTAGGCCATTTAGAACGGAGATGAGGAAAAACTTTTTCACTCAGAGCGTTGTGAATCTGTGGAATTCTCTGCCTCAGAAGGCAGTGGAGGCCAATTCTTTGGATGTTTTCAAGAGAGTTAGATAGAGCTCTTAAAGATAGCGGAGTCAGGGGATATGGGGAGAAGGCAGGAACGGGGTACTGATTGTGGATGATCAGCCATGATCACAGTGAATGGCGGTGCTGGCTCACAGGGCCGAATGGCCTCCTCCTGCACCTATTGTCTATTATGTTACATGCTGTCCAGCCAGCGGAACGACTATACTTGATTGCAATCAAGCCGTCCACGGTGTACAGATAGTGTAATGGGAATAAAACTTAATGGAAGATAAAGTCCAGTAAAGTACGATTCAGGGTAGTCCGAAAGTCTCCAATGAGGTAGATGGAAGGTCAAGACCACCCTCTCGGATGTTTCAGTTGCCTGATAACAGCTGGGAAGAACCATGCTGTGATGTATCCTGATAAAATACATTCTACAGCACGTCTGTAGAAGTTGGCGAGAGTTGTTGGGGATATACCAGACATCCTGAGCATTCTAAGGAAGAAGTATTGGTGTGCTTTCTCGGCCATTGCTTCGATATAACTGGTCCAGGCCAAGTTGCTGGTGATAATTACTCCTAGGAACTTGGAAGCTTTCAACGATCTCTATTTTGGCACCGTCGATATATAATGTACTGGGGGGGTATGTGTACCGACCGCTTCGCTTCCTGAAGTCTCTTTTCGCTCATGATGCCAGCCAGCATCTGCAAAGTGACGACACTGAAATTGTGAACTGGGTGCGTCAGGTAGCATCAATGGAGGGAATAGACAGAAAACTTTTCGGGGACTCTTCTTCAGATGGACGGAGGTGGGGAAGAAAAGAGGAGAGAGGGTGGGGAACAGCAGGGTAAGTGATAGGTGGATACAGGTATGGGGGGGTTGGGGTGAATGGCAGATGGGTGGAGATAGTGACAAGGCCTAGAGGTAAAAGCAAGGAGGAGTCAGAGGAGTGAAACATAAAGCTGGAGGGAGGGATATGTGTGAAAGGGGAACAGGAGATGAGGGGGAACGGGGGACTTGGAGAGGGGAGGAATGAGAGATACGTCATAGAGCCATAGAGTGATACAGTGTAGAAACAGGCCCTTCAGCCCAACTTGCCCACACAGGCCAACATGTCCCAGCTACACTAGTCCCTGTCCTATTCATGTACCATATCCCATATACCCACCACCCTTTGGGTGAAAACGTTACCCCTCGGATTCCTATTAAATCTTTTCCCCTACACCATCAACCTATGGTCCTCGATTCCCCTACTCTGGGCGAGACTTTGTGCATCTTCCCGATCTATTCCTCTCCTGATGTTGTACACCTCTACAAGATCACTCCTCATCCTCCTGCGCTCCATGGAATAGAGACCCAGCCTACTCAACCCCTGCCTCTCGCTCACACCCTCTAGTCCTGGCAACATCCTCATAAATCTTTTCTGAACCCTTTCTAGCTTGACAATATCTTTCCTATTACATGGTGCCCAGAACTGAACACGATATTGTAACTGCGGTCTCACCAACATCTTATACAACTGCAACATGACCTTCCAACTTCTATATTCAGTACTCTGACTGATGAAGGCCAATGTGCCAAAAGCCTTTTTGACCACCCTGTCCACCACCTTCAAGGAGCCATGCACCTGTACTCCTAGATCCCTCTGCTCAACAACACTACCCAGAGGCCTACCATCTACCATGTTGGTCGGTGTGGGCAGGTTGGGCCAAAGGGCCTGTTTCCAAACTGTACAGCTTTAGGACTCTGAGTAGAACTAATTAGAACAAATTTGAATCAATAGACTGGAAATTCGTTAACCAACCATTATAAGCTGCGACCTCAGAATGTCAACAGGAAGGGTCTGGTTTATAAAAAAAGATTTTTGTTATGATTTCCATGAGAAATTTATATTCAACTGCCATCAAAAACATTTGACCAGCTTAGTTTTAAACATCATCATGGAAAGTGGGGCCAACTTTTTTTTTCCATTTTATGGATTGGGCCATGTTTACTCAGATGTGAAAGGGCTGCTGCTCATTATTTTGTCTTTGGTACTTGGTAAGATACAACATAAGTAAGTTTCCTTTGTTACATACTCTCATAAGGCACAGGAGCAGAATTAGGCCATTCGGCCCATCGAGTCTGCTCCGCCATTCAATCATGGCTGATCAATCTTTCCCTCTCAACCCCTTTCTCCTGCCTTCTCCCCATAACCTTTGACACTCTTACTGAGCAAGAACCGATCAATCAAAGATACTAGAGGAGAAAGATGAACCACTCCGTTGAAATCGCCTATACTGAAGTGTAGTACGCAAAGGAGCGTAACGGCCGCCATTTTAGTAAGCAAAACCCGCCGTTCGCGATGCCTCTCGCAGCGTAATCAGTGTTTTGGGGGAACATCATGTGTGATGATACCATTAAAATGCAGAATATATCTCATCTATCAATACACAGATTTTTGTTATTTTTCTTTTTAAATGTTCCTGCCAGTTTCTGCCTACTACAATGGCGCCGTGACATACTATGCTTTTTAGGGTCGAGTGGTCTATCGTGCTCTGCTCTGCTATCAATCTCCGCTTTACCCGAAGGCTTGGCCTCCACCACTGTCTGCGGCCATGAATTCCACAGATTCACCATCCTCTGGCTGAAGACATTCCTCCTCATCTCCATTCCAAAGGCATGTCCTTTTATACTGAGGCTTTGCCCTCTGGTCCTAGACTCTCCCACTACTGGAAAAATCCTCTATAAGTCCACTCTATCCAGGCCTTTCATTATTCGGTAAGTTTCAATGCCAACCTCCCCCCCCCCCCCCCCCTCCCCCCTTATCCTTCTAAACTCCAGCTAGTACAGGCCCAGAGATGGCAAACGTTCATCATACATTATTCTGGATGTATAATAGACCTGTAGCCACGGTTCTTTCTCACATTGTGGACCGAAGTTCCTGTGCTGTACTGTTAGATCATTTGATGTTGGTAAAATTTGAAATGACTTCGACCCGAAACGTCACCCATTCCTTCTCTCCCGAGATGCTGCCTGACCTGCTGAGTTACTCCAGCATTTTGTGAAATAAATACCTTCGATTTTTTACCAGCATCTGCAGTTATTTTCTTACACTACGCAAAATACATGCTCATCACTTTTTAAAATTTGCTATTCGTAATATTGGAATTACTTCTCATATTCAATTTTGAAGTAATACCCCCATATTCTAATTCCACCCCTTCTTCACAACCTCTGTGTGCACAGATATCTCCCACCATCCCAGCAGCCCTGCTCCTTTCCCTTCCTCCATACACTTATAGCAGTGTATAAGATCATGAGAGGAATAGATCGGGTAGATGTACAGAGTCTCTTGCCCAGAGTCGGTGAATCGAGGACCAGAGGACATGGATTAAAGGTGAAGGGGAAAAGATTTAATAGGAATCTGAGGGGCTTAACTTTTTCACACAGAGGGTGATGGATGTATGGAACAAGCTGCCAAAGGAGGTAGTTGAGGCAGGGACTACACCAACGTTTAAGAAGCAGTTAGACAGGTACATGGATAGGACAGGTTTGAAGGGATTTGGACCAAGTGCAGGCAAGTGGGACTAGTGTAGCTAGGACATTGTTGGCCGGTGTGGGCGAGTTGGGCCAAAGGGCTTGTTTCCACACTGTATCACTCTACAACTCTATGTCTCATGTATACTAGTCCCACCTGCCTGCATTTCGTCCATATCCGTCTAAACCTATCCCATCCATGTGACTGTCTAAATGTTTCTTAAACATTGCGATTGTACCCGAGCCAACTACCTCCTCCGGCAGCTCGTTCCATATACCCGCCACCCGTTGTGTAAAAAAACGTTACCCCTCAGGTTCCTATTAAATCTCCCCCCCCCCCTCCTCACTTTACACCTATGTCCTCTGGTTCTCGATTCCCCTACTCTAGGCAAGAGACTCTGCATCTACCCGATCTATTCCTGGTATGATTTTATACACCTCTGTAAGATCAGCCCCTAATCCACCTGCACTCAATAGACAATAGGTGCAGGGGGAGGCCATTCGGCCCTTCAAGCCAGCACTGCCATTCAATGTGATCATGGCTGATCATTCTCAATCAGTACCCCGTTCCTGCCTTCTCCCCATACCCCCTGACTCCGCTATCCTTAAGAGCTCTATCTAGCTCTCTCTTGAATGCATTCAGAGACTTGGCCTCCATTGCCTTCTGAGGCAGAGAATTCCACAGATTCACAACTCTGACTGAAAAAGGTTTTCCTCATCTCAGTTCTAAATGGCCTACCCCTTATTCTTAAACTGTGGCCCCTTGTTCTGGACTCCCCCAACATTGGGAACATGTTTCCTGCCTCTAACGTGTCCAACCCCTTAATAATCTTATACGTTTCGATAAGATCTCCTCTCATCCTTCTCAATTCCAGTGTATACAAGGCCTAGTCGCTCCAGTCTTTCAACATATGACAGTCCCGCTATTCCGGGAATTAACCTAGTAAACCTACGCTGCACGCCCTCCAAGGAATAGAGACCCAGCCTGCTCAACCTCTCTCTCTCTCTCTCTCTCTCTCTCTCTCTCTCTCTCTATAGCTCAGGCCCTCGAGTCCCGACAACATCCTCGAAAATGTTCTCTGCACTACTGTGACACTTTAATTGATGACGAAACTAGCAAACAATTCTCCGAGAGCTATTTTAAGGCAAGCCACAATGCAAGCAAGGCAGATTTGAAACAGGCCGCGAGACAGTTAAACACGTCAGCCCAACAATGAAATGCCTTCCAAACATTCTCCTTCCAATAAACAGCAAATACCTCTGGGAAGTGGAGCAGCTTCCAATTGCCAGTTTTCATGCCAGATCATGTATCCTTTCATCCTACACAACTTGACCCTGACCCTTATTCTAATGCAACTGCTCATCTACGGCAAACAAGAGTCAAAACTAAACGTGTAATAAAACTGTAGAAACAAAGAACTACAGACTTTATCTTGCACTAAATGGTAAACCTTTTATCATGTGCAGTGCCCTCCATAATGTTTGGGACAAAGACCCATCATTTAATTATTTGCCTCTGTACTCCACAATTTGAGATTTGTAATAGAGAAAAAAAATCACATGTGGTTAAAGTGCACATTGTCAGATTTTAATAAAGGCCAATTTTATAAATTTTGGTTTCACCATGTAGAAATTACAGCAGTGTTTATACATAGTCCCCCCATTTCAGGGCACCATAATGTTTGGGACACAGCAATGACATGTAAATGAAAGTAGTCACGTTTAGTATTTTGTTGCATCTCCTTTGCATTCAATGACTGCTTGAAGTCTGCGATTCATGGACATCACCAGTTGCTGGGTGTCTTCTCTGGTGATGCTCTGTCAGGCCTGTATTGCAGCCATCTTTAGCTTATGCTTGTTTTGGGGGCTGGTTCCCTTCAGTTTTCTCTTCAGCATATAAAAGGCATTGCTCAATTGGGTTCAGATCAGGTAATTGACTTGGCCACTCAAGAATTTGCCATTTTTTAGCTTTGAAAAACTGCTTTGTTGCTGTAGCAGTATGTTTGGGATCATTGTCTTGCTGTAGAATGAACCGCCGACCAATGAGTTTTGAGGCATTTGTTTGAACTTGAGCAGATAGGATGTGTCTATACACTTCAGAATTCATTATGCTACTACCATCAGCAGTTGGATCGTCAATGAAGATAAGTGAGCCAGTACCTTCAGCAGCCATACATGCCCAGGCCATAACACCCCCACCACCGTGTTTCACAGATGAGGTGGTATGCTTTGGATCTTGGGCAGGACAAAGCAGGAAGTAAGGCGTGGCTCTAGGTGAGAAGGTCATTGATAGGCAGATGGTTGGAATAAAGGCCAGAGATAAAAGGAGTGGGACAATGGGATAGGATTGAAGAGTTCTAGGAAGGAAATGCAGATGTTGGTTTAAACCGAAGATAGATACAAAATGCTGGAGTAACTCAGCCGGTCAGGCACCATCTCTGGAGAGAAGGAATGGGTGACGTTTCGGGTCGAGACCCTTCTGCAGACTGATTCAGATTGAAAAGTTGTGCATTGTAAAGCCGGAGTGGGATAGGTGGAAGAATTAGTTGGGGTGGGGGGAGGAGGTGAAGGCAAGAAATAGGTAGGGATCCAGGTGTTGCACAGGGAGGGGGGGAGGGGGATGGAGGAAAGGTGGGGGGGGGGTTGTGTGGGAGAAAATGGGAAGGGTTGTGGGAGTGAAAGGGGGGGTTGTAACTTACCCAATATTGGAGAATTCAACTTTCATACCATTGGGTTGTAAGCTACCAAGGCGGAATACGAGGTGCTGTTCCTCCAGTTAGCTTGTGGCCTCACAATGGTAATGGGGGAGGCCCAGGACTGACAGGTCAGTGTGGGAATGGGAAGTGGAGTTAAAATGGTTAGCAACTAGGGGATCTAGTCGGCCAAGGCCTACTACATCTCCCGGTTGTTAACCATTTTAACTCTCCTTCTCATGACTGACCTTTCTGTCCTGGACCTCCTCCGCTGCCAGTGAAGTCACATGTAAACCAGAGGAACAGCAGTAATATTCCACATGGATATCGTACGACACAACGGTAAAATTCTCCAACTCGATATAACTATGGCCCTCCCCTGGAGGAACCCCACACTGTCACAGTGAGCACGTGCAAACCCCAGAAAGGCAGCACCCGTGGCCAAGATGGAAGCCACCGCTCTACCGCTGCGACACTGTGCCGCAGAGAAATAAGCTTATGGGCAGTTCTCGGGAGCAAACCTTTATGTAACCCAGGGACTGTCTGTATTACTCAAACAAATCCCACACAGCACTGCAACTTTAAGATAGACACGGACGAGTCTGGAGAAGGGTCTCAACCCGAGACGTAGCACATCCCTTCTCTCCAGAGACGTTGCCTGTCCCACTGAGTTACTCCAGCAGTTTGTGTCTACCCACGGTTAAAACCAGCATCCTTCCTGCACCCTGCAACTTTACGGTCAGATCTGTGACAGTAAACCGTGGTAATTAGCAACATTAAAGCATGTTTCACACAAAGACATTACGAATACATTTCTTAAAAAAAGGTCAATATTTTATTGGATTTGTTTTTGTTAAATAAATGAGGCCATATGCCCTCTGGTGGTAAACATCATGCACATGGATTTTTATTACTGACTTGAAAACAATATTATACCAGCTGTCGGCTTGCTTCCAACTTCTCTAAATACACTGATCAGCCAAAACATTATGACCACTGACAGGAGAAGTGAATAACATTGGTTATCTTGTTACACTGGCACCCGTCAAGGGGTGGGATATATTAGGCAACAAGTGAACAGTCAGTTCTTGAAGTCGATGTGTTGGATGCAGGAGAAATGGGCAGGAGTAAAGACCTGAGTGACTTTGACAAGGGCCAAATTGTTATGGCCAGACGACTGGGTCAGAGCATCTCTGAAACGGCAAGGCTTGTGGGGTGCTCCCGGTCAGCAGTGGTGAGTACCGACCGACAGTGGTCCGAGGAGGAACAAACCACAAACCGGCGACAGACAGGGTGTTGGGCGCCCAAGGCTCATCGATGCGCGAGGGCAACGAAGGCTATCCCGTCTGGTCCGAACCGACAGAAGGACGACTGGCACAAGTCACAGAAAATTTTCATGATGGTCACGGGAGGAATGTGTCACAATACACAGTGCATCGCACCCTGCTGCGTATGGGGCTGCACACAGAGGACCAACAGCATTTTAGGCAGGTGGTCATAATGTTTTGGCTGATCGGTGTAGACTGTGCACTCTTAATTCTCGCACAGCTTTACTACAACCTTTCCTTGTTAATTATAGGCAGTAGCAAACACCCGTTAGAAAACATCAGATTGAAAGCATTGCAGAACATAATTCCTAACTTCCAATATTCCAGGAAGGTCTGTCTTGGTGTGCATGCACTTAATTCAAATTGAGGAGATATCTGCAAGTACAGAAAAACGTGATTACACAATTTACATTATATACAGACTTCACAAAAATAATATACACGACTCATTGTCTTACCTATGCCCCGAAGGAATGAATCAAATAGGGACGGTGAAGAAACACAAGGTCGATTGCCTAGGAGTCCAATTGACAAGGCAACAAGGAACCTGATAAGGCAGCCCATTCCCCAAGCCTTGCAGAGACCAGTGTGGGCAGATCTTCAGTAGTACGTACACCAGTTGCTGCCATCGCTGGGCATCAGGCCCCCAGTGATGAGTAGAATCAGATCCACAAACCACCATATCCCCAGCCCTCCGAGTGTCAGCAGCTTTCCAACGGCAGTGCCAGTGTGCGCCAAGCAAAACCTGTCAACGCCAAAGCACCCCAGGAAGAAGGAATAAAGCAGGGTGGTAACAAAGTAATGTCCAGTGTACCTGCAAGGCAACAGACACAAGAGGGCTTAGTTTAGTTTAGCTTAGAGATACAGCGGGGAAACAGGCCCTTCGGCCCACCGAGTCCACCAGCAATCCCCACACACTCACACTATCCTACACATACTAGGGACAAGTGGGCGGCACGGTGGAGTTGCTGCCTTACAGCGAATGCAGCGCCGGAGACTCGGGTTCGATCCCGACTACGGACTCCGTCTGTACGTTCTCCCTGTGACCTGCGTGGGTTTTCGCCGAGATCTTCGGTTTCCTCCCACACTCCAAAGACGTATGTAGGTATGTAGGTTAATTGGCTGGGCAAATATGAAAATAAAAATTGTCCCTAGGGTGTGTAGGATAGTGTTAATGTGCGGGGATCGCTGGGCGGCGCGGACCCTGTGGGCCGAAGGGCCTGTTTCCGCGCTGTATCTCTCAATCTAAAAATCTAAAATCTAAATTTACAATGATGACAATTTACAATTATACCAATCCAATTAACCTACAAGCCTGTACGTCTTTGGAGTGTGGGAGGAAACCGGAGATCCCGGGGAAACCCCACGCAGGTCACGGGGAGATCGTACAAACTCTGTACATACAAACACTCATAGTCAGGATGGAACCCAGGTCTCTGGTGCTGTAAGGCAGCAACTCTACCGCTGCGTCACCATGCCACCTTAGAGTGGTCAATAAGTTCTAGTAAATTTACCAACTACTCAGATCGCAATCAACAATTGTTTTGGTCATCTCTGCAAGAATTGTGGATACATTTGCAATAAATCTGACACTGAAATCAGTCCCAATTTCCTGCTATTTGACCAGGTTCATGAATACCTCCTGCAATATATAAATTAGGGTGTTTTAAGTGCACAGCGTTTTTAGTTGTCATGAATCATGATCAAAACAAGTTTTTGTTTAAAATTCTTGATATGAACATAAACGTTTCCAAGAGATAAATCAGTGTCTCATTTAGTTCTTAGAATGTGTTCTCAGGAACACGATTGCCAATGAAATAATTGCGAAAAGAGTTCATTGTGGAATTTTACAAATAGAGATACTTTATTAACAGTCCAACCCAAAACATTACCTGTCTGAAGAAGGGTCTCGACCCGAAACGTCACCCATTCCTTCTCTCCCGAGATGCTGCCTGACCTGCTGAGTTACTCCAGCATTTTGTGAATAAATTGATTTGTACCAGCATCTGCAGTTATTTTCTTACATTACCGGTCCATGTTCTCCAAGGATGCTGCCTGACCCGCTGAGTTAGGTTAGTTTAGTTATATTTATGATTGTACCGCACTGAGGATGATTTCCTGGAATGTATATGGGATGGTTTTCTAAGACAATATGTAGAGGAACCGAGTAGCGGGCAGGCCATCCTAGACTGGGTATTGTGTAATGAGGAAGGATTAGTTAGTGTAAGAAAATAACTGCAGATGCTGGTACAAATCGAAGGTACTTATTCACAAAATGCTGGAGTAACTCAGCAGGTCAGGCAGCATCTCAGGAGAGAAGGAATGGGTGACGTTTCGGGTGATGTTTCCCATTTTGGGGGAGTCCAGAACCAGGGGTCACAGATTAAGAATAAGGGGTAGGCCATTTAGGACTGAGACGAGGAAGAAGATTTTCACCCAGAGAGTTGTGAATCTGTGGAATTCTCTGCCACAGAAGGCAGTGGATTCACTGGATGTTTTCAAGAGTTAGATTTAGCTTTTAGGGCTAACGGACTCAAGGGATATGGGGAAAAAGCAGGAACGGGGTACTGATTTTGGATGATCAGCCAAGATCATATTGAATGGCGGTGCTGGCTCGAAGGGTCGAATGGCCTACTCTCCTGCACCTATTTTCTATGTTTCTATGTTTCTATGTATCATTACTGTTTGACCTTGATATCGTCTGGCCTGCTGGGTATTGCCAGAGAAAGACACAGAGTGCCGGAGTAACTCAGTGGGTCAGGCAGCTTCTCTGGAGAGCATGGATAGGTGATGTTTCGGGTCAGGATAATTCTCCAGACTGATTCTCCAGAGATGCTGCCAGACCCATTGAGTAACTCCAGCACTTTGCGCCTTTAAAAAACCCAAAAAAACAGGATCTGCAGTTCATTGTTTCCGTGAGTATTTACAGAATTCAATGTCAATGTGAGCATATTTTATCAATAAATAGGTGCAGGAGGAGGCCATTCGGCCCTTCGAGCCAGCACCGCCATTCAATGTGATCATGGCTGATCATTCTCAATCAGTACCGCGTTCCTGCCTTCTCCCCATACCCCCTGACTCCGCTATCCTTAAGAGCTCTATCCAGCTCTCTCTTGAATGCATTCAGAGAATTGGCCTCCACTGCCTTCTGAGGAAGAGAATTCCACAGATTCACAACTCTCTGACTGAAAAAGTTTTTCCTCATCTCAGTTCTAAATGGCCTACCCCTTATTCTTAAACTGTGGCCCCTTGTTCTGGACTCCCCCAACATTGGGAACATGTTTCCTGCCTCTAACGTGTCCAACCCCTTAATAATCTTATGCGTTTCGATAAGATCTCCTCTCATCCTTCTAAAGGATTTTGTCAAGATGCCAGTTCTGTAAGCTTCTAGTTTACACACAGTTCAGCAACAAAATTATTCGTCTACTTCGTCAAATCATTGGTAACTGAATGAAGCTAACAATCAAAGGATGGTCTTACTTTATACACGGCACGTTTCCTCGAAGGAATGTGCGAGTTCCAGCGCACTCGATGTCCTTTAGTGCAGTGCAGAGGACTCGGGTATGATGCACCTCATTGTAAGCCTGCCCACCAAACTGTTGACAAAGTACAACGTTAATTAGTCGATTTACCTCCTATCCCCTCAGCTCCAATAACAGCCACATTCCCATCTTACTAAGGCAAGGGGAGGGAGAAAGAGGTGTATCAACAAGATCAAAGCAAAATGGTTCTTTGGGATCCAAAACCGCTTGAAACTTTGTAAATACTCAACAGGTCACGTTTCTGGAGAGGGAGGTGGAGTCAGCATTTCAGGTCAGAATTGAGGAAACATTAACTGCTCGAAGGTATTTATTCACAAAATGCTGGAGTAACTCAGCGGGTCAGGCAGCATCTCAGGAGAGAAGGAATGGGTGACGTTTCGGGTCGAGACCCTTCTTAAACATTAACTGCTGTTCTCTTCAGTACGAAGAAGTGTCCCACCCGAAATCGTTATCTGTTCATTCCTTCCACAGATGCTGCCTGATCCGCCGAGTTCCTCTGGCACTTTGCTGAAGTTTTAAACATCTGCAGTTTCTTTTGTATACAAACGGTTTCTCTCTTTATTGATGTTGCCCGACCAGCTGAGCACTTCCAGCATTCTGCTCATGTTAGTGAGACCAGCTGAGCCACATTTGTCATGCAAGATGCACAGAGTCTCTTGCCCAGAGTAGGAGAATCGAGAACCAGAGAACATAGGTTTAAGGTGAAGGGAGAAAGATTTAATAGGAATCTGGGGGGTAACATTTTCACACAAAGGGTGGTTGGTGTATGGAACGAGCTGCCGGAGGTGATAGTTAAGACAGGGACTATTGCAACATTTAAGAAACAATTAGATAGGTACATGGATAAGTTAGGTTTAGAGGGATATGGGCCAAACGCAGGCAGGTGGACTAGTGTGGATGGGACATGTGAACAGATTGGGCTGAAGGGCCTGTTTCCACAATGTATCACTGTATGAGGTATCACAAAATGCTGGAGTAACTCAGCAGGTCAGGCAGCATCGAGGAGGGAATGGGTGACATTTCGGGTCGAGACCTTTCTTCAGACTTGACCCGAAACGTCACCCATTTCCTCTCTCCTAAATGCTGCCTGACCTGCTGAGTTACTCCAACATTTTGTGATACCTTCGATTTGTACCAGAATCTACAGTTATTTTTCTACACTGTACGAGGCCTAATCGGGAACTCATTCAGCTGGAAAAACTCAGCGGGCCAGGCAGCACCTAAGGGGGGAGAGGGGAATTGTTGGCATTTTAGGCTGAGACCCATTATCAGAATCAGTTTGATCTGAAACATCACATTGCCTCTCCCCCACAGAAGCTGGTCAACCCACTGAGTTTCTTCAGCAGTGTGTATTTTGCTTCTGATTCCAGACTCTAGCGTCTACTCTAACACATGGCGTCTAGCGTCTACTCTAACACATGGCATCCCTGTGTGGTACCTCAGCTGCACGGAGGCAGAGAGGAAAGCTCTTCAGCGGATAGTCCATAGAGCTCAGAGGACCATCGGAACACAGCTACCAGCCTTGGAGGGCATCTACAACACACGATGCCTCAGAAAAGCCACCAGCATCCACAAAGACTCTTCACACCCCTGCAACAGTCAGTTCGAACTCCTTCCATCGGGCAGACGATACAAGTCCTTCTACGCCCGCACCTCCAGACTCAGGAACAGCTTCATCCCCAGGGTCATAGCTGCTATGAACCAGTCCTGCTGAGCCGGATGGTCACATCGCACAGTGATCCGGCACAGATCTACTTGCACTTTATTCTGTCTTAAAACTGTTACAATTTGTATCATTGGGTTGATTAAATTAATACTGACTAGCTAATTAATTTATTGCATCGTATGGGAGGCGCATTCCCAATCTCGTTGTACCCCTGTACAATGACAATAACGATGTATTGTATTGTATTGTATTGTAAGAGAAATATAGTTTCCTTACTTTTACACATCCATATCTTTGCACCTGATATGCAGTTGTGTTTCCAAGGAGGTCCACTGGATCATCACATTCAATAAATTCATCAGGCCTGCAGGCAATACAGACGGCAAGGTGACAGGTCAAAACAACAAGCCATTATTAATCAAACTATAGACTCGCTGCTCTTGTTCAACAAATGCTAAATTATATTTCATCTGATGAATGATCCAAACGTAAATTGTTGACACCAAGAACCCTTCTATGGATTAAACACAGAAAATGCAAGAGTCATGCAGAATCTATGGAAGGAGAAACTGATAACCCGTCCAAGTCTGGGCTTGTTCGTCAGAATCAGGAAAAGAGACAAAATAAGCTGATTTTCGATAGCAGAGAAGGTGGTGGACGGATATGTAAGAAAATAACTGCAGATGCTGGTACAAATCGAAGGTATTTATTCACAAAATGCTGGAGTAACTCAGCAGGTCAGGCAGCATCTCAGGAGAGAAGGAAAGGGTGACGTTTCGGGTCGAGACCCTTCTTCAGACTGATGTCAGGGGGGGCGGGACAAAGGAAGGATATAGGTGGAGACAGGAAGACAGAGGGAGATTTATTCACAAAATGCTGGAGTAACTCAGCAGGTCAGGCAGCATCTCGGGAGAGAAGGAATGGGTGACATTTCGGGTCGAGACCCTTCTTCAGACAGAGGGAGAACTGGGAAGGGGAGGGGAAGAGAGGGACAGAGGAACTATCTAAAGTTGGAGAAGTCAATGTTCATGCCGCTGGGCTGCAAGCTGCCCAAGCGAAATATGAGATGCTGTTCCTCCAATTTCCGGTGGGAAGTGGGATTTCATTTTCGATGGACATTTTATTTTGTTTGCAATTCTGTTGATGTCCCAACTGGATAGATAATCCAGGAGAGCGTTACAAAGTGAGCTTAGATACGATAGATGTTTTCCGTGGAGTAGAAGATTAATGGGCAACCTGATGAAGAGGATCGATAGCAAGAATCTTTTTCCCATGGCAGGCTGACTAATACAAGAGGGCATAAGACCACAAGACATAGGAGCAGAATCAGGCCATTCAGCCCTTCGTGTCTGCTCTGCCATTCAATCATGGCGGATCTACTTTCCCCACTCAAACCCATTCTGCTTTCTCCCCCCCAGGCTCACACTGTACCAACACCCCCAAAACAATTGCCCCACACTGTCCCCGACCCCCAAGGCCACACTGTAGCCCTACCCTGTGGTTATTTGCCCCACATTGTACTACTCCAACACGGACCCCTGAGGTCACACTGTATCCCCCTCCATTGTACTGCCACCCCCAGGACCACACTTCCCCCAACCTCCAGTACATTTACCCCCTCCCCTCCCAACACGGTACCCCATCCACTGAGCCACAGTTCTTCCATCCCCGTGATATTTGCCCACTTTGTATCCCCACCCCAGAATATTTGCCCCACACTGTAACACCCCCATGCTGGGAAATCTTCTCCCTCCCACCCCAACCCCAGGGATGTTTTCCCAACACTGTACCCTCTCCCAGGGTCACACTGTGCTCCACCCCAGAATACTTGCCCCACACAGCACCAGCCCCAACCCCAGGACCACACTCTTCCCCACCCCAAGGCCATTTGCCCCCTTCCCCTCCCCTCCCCACCCCACCCCCAGGACCACACTCTCCCCCACCCCAGAATATTTGCCCCACACTGTACCACCCCCAGGGCCACACCCCCTACCCCTGGGGTCACTCTCTCACCCCACAGGATCACAGTTTACCCCCACCCACAGGGTCACCCTCCAACCGCACCCCCGGGACCACACCCCCGGGACCATACTCTCCCCCCACCCCCGGGACCAAACTCTCCCCCCACCCCCGGGGTCTCTCTGACCCCCACCCCCAGGACCAAACTCTCCCCCCACCCCCGGTGTCTCTCTGTCCCCCACACTCACAGAAAGCTGCAGAGCACAAGTGGGGAGCGGGGGTCGCGGTACTCCAGCACCGTGCCGTTGTTGTCGCCGCCGCTGCCCTCAGCCCCGAGCCCGGCCTCGCCCCCCGTCTCCTCCCCTGCCCCAGCCCCAGCCCTGGTCCCGGTGTCCGGCGGGCCGGCCGTGCCGTTGTCGGGGGACGCGGATGCGGCCAGTAGTGCGGCCACGGCGGCGGCCAGGACCAGCAGCAGCTGCGCGGCCAGCAGTAGGTGACCCGGCGCCACGGCCGCCATCCCCACCCAGACACACACTCACCGGCACACGCTCACCGACACTCGCTCACCGACACACACGCTCACCGACACACTCGCTCACCGACACACACGCTCACCGACACACTCGCTCACCGACACTCGCTCACCGACACACACGCTCACCGACACACTCGCTCACCGACACACACGCTCACCGACACACACGCTCACCGACACATGCTCACCGACACACACGCTCACCGACACTCGCTCACCGACACACACGCTCACCGACACACACGCTCACCGACACACGCTCACCGACACACGCTCACCGACACACACGCTCACCGACACTCGCTCACCGACACACACGCTCACCGACACACACGCTCACCGACACACACGCTCACCGACACTCGCTCACCGACACACACGCTCACCGACACACTCGCTCACCGACACACTCGCTCACCGACACTCGCTCACCGACACACGCTCACCGACACACACGCTCACCGACACACACGCTCACCGACACACTCGCTCACCGACACACACGCTCACCGACACACTCGCTCACCGACACTCGCTCACCGACACACACGCTCACCGACACACTCGCTCACCGACACACACGCTCACCGACACACGCTCACCGACACACACGCTCACCGACACTCGCTCACCGACACACACGCTCACCGACACTCGCTCACCGACACACACGCTCACCGACACACTCGCTCACCGACACACACGCTCACCGACACACTCGCTCACCGACACATACGCTCACCGACACTCGCTCACCGACACACACGCTCACCGACACACACGCTCACCGACACACGCTCACCGACACACGCTCACCGACACACACGCTCACCGACACTCGCTCACCGACACACACGCTCACCGACACACACGCTCACCGACACACACGCTCACCGACACACGCTCACCGACACACACGCTCACCGACACTCGCTCACCGACACACACGCTCACCGACACTCACTGACACACTCACTGACACACGCGCTCACCGACACTCACTGACACACACTCACCGACACACTCAGACACACGCTTACCGACACACACTCACTGAAACACACTCACTGACACACGCTCACCGACACACACTCACTCACACTCAGTGACTCACTCACTGACACACACTCACCGACACACACCCTCACCGATACACTCAGTGGCTCACACTCACACTCCCTGACACACTCACTCACACCCACTGCCTCACACTCCCTGACACACTCACTGCCTCACACTCACACACACTCCCTCGCACACTCTTGCACTGACTCTCACTCACTGTCACTCTCACTCCGTTGCACAGTTACACTCACTCACACACGCAGGCCGCCATCCCTCCCCCTGCACTGTCACTATCTCTGTCTGTGTCTCTGTCTCCGTCTCCCCCGCGCTAGGCCGCCATCCCGCCGCCGGATGGTCATGTTACGTCACGCCGCGCCGGTCCCGCCCCATGGAGGCGGGCCACGATTCACAGACGGCCGAACCGCCCAATCACACCGCCGGTCCCACCCTCAGGAGGCGGGGCAAGGCCGAGTGACGTCCTTCCCGACCAATCAGCTTCCTAGACCGGCCTTGGGGGCGTCGCCGGGCGGCAGACTGACGTGCACGTCACCCAATCACCGCACCTCCTCCTCGCAGCCCCACTGCTGGTTGGTCTAGTTGCCCGCCACTCAACGGCGCCGCGTGCCTATCAATGGCCGATGTGGGCGGGATTCCCACAGCTGAGAAGACAGGCAATAAATGCACCAATGGTGTGAGTTGTGTGTTGTTGTGAGTTGTTGTGTTGTTGTGTTGTGTGTTGTGTGTTGTGTGTTGTGTGTTTGTTGTGAGTTGTATGTTGTGTGTTTGTTGTGAGTTGTGTGTTGGTGTGTTGGAATTGTAGTTGGGTGTTGTGAGTTGGAATTGTAGTTGTGAGTTGGAATTGTAGTTGTGAGTTGGAGTTGTAAGTTGTAGTTGTGAGGTTAGAGTTGGACTTCAATATTTCAAGGTCAGTTTATTGTCACGTGTAGCAGTTAAGGTACAGTGAAATTTGAGTTACCATACAGCCATACTAAGTGAAAACCAACAAGACACACGGCCACATAAACGTTAACATAAACATCCACCACAGTGGTTTCCACGTTCCTCACTGTGATGGACGGCAATAAAGTTCAAACTTCTTCCTCTTTGTTCTCCCGCGGTCGGGGCAGTCAAACCATCCACAGTCGGGGCGATCAAACCCCCCGCAGCCGACGATCGAAGCCCCCGTCGGGGTGATCGAAACTCCCGCGTCGGGGCGGTTGAAACTCTCTCCGCGGCATGGAGCTCCCAAGTCGGCCTCTTCTTACCAGAGACGGCGGGCTTCACGATGATAAAGTCCACAGGCCCCGCGGTTGGAGCTTCGACCCCCGGCAAAGGGACCGCAAGCTCCGCGATGTTAAAGTCCCGCAGACTCCCGTGGCTTGGAGCGCCCGTCAGTCTCCAGGAAAGGCCGCCGACTCCACGATGTTAGGCCGCAGTGGGGACGGAGATACGATACGGGAAAAAATCACATCTCCGCCGAGGTGGGAGATTATAAAAAGGTATCCCCCCCAACCCCACCCCCCTCCCACATAAAGCAAACCAAGGAACACTAAAATGTACTTTTTAACACATACTAAAAATAACAAAAAGAAGAAAGGACACACAGACTGTTGGCGAGGGCACCCACTGCCAGTTGTGAGATGGAGTTGGGATTTGGGTTGTGAGTTGGGGTTGGAGCTCAAGGTTTCAAGGTCAGTTTATTGTCACATGTACCAATTAAGGTACACTGAAATTCGAATTACCATATAGACATACTAACAAAAAGCAACAAGATACACAACTACATAAAAGTTAACATAAACATCCACCACAGCGGATTCCTCACTGTGATGGAAGGCAATAAAGTCTAATCCGCTTCCTCTTTTATTCTCCCACGGCAGTCGAACCATCACCAGTCAGGGCGATCGAAGCTCCCGCAGCCGGCGGTCGAAACCTCTGCATCGGGTCAGTCAAAGCTCCCGCGTCGGGGCAGTCGAAGCTCCCGCATCGGGGCGGTCAAAGCTCCCGCGTCGGGGCGATCGAAGCTCCCGCATCGGGGCGGTCAAAGCTCCCGCATCGGGGCGATCGAAGCTCCCGCATCGGGGCGGTCAAAGCTCCCGCATCGGGGCGATCGAAACTTCTGCGACTTGGAGTTCCCAAAGTCGGTCTCTGACCAGAGACCGTGAGCTCCACGATGTTAAAGTCCCACAGATTCCCGCGGTGGAGCTCAGAGGTCGATCCCTGGCAAAGGGATCGCGAGCTCCGTGATGTTAATTCCGCAGGCTCCCACGGTGAAGCTCTCGAAGTCGGTCTCCAGCAAAGGCCGCCAACTCCTCCATATTAGGCCGCAGTGCGGACGGAGATACGATACGGAAAAAAAATCCCATCTCCGTCGAGGTAAGAGATTAGTAAAAAGTTTCCTCCAACATCCCCCCCCCCCCCCACCCCCCACAAAATACAAGCTAAAGAACACTAAAAACATACATTTAACATACATTTAACACAAAATATACATTTAAAACATACATTTATCACAAAAAAATGAAGGGACAGACAGATTGTTGGCGAGGCAGCCATTGCTGGTGCCACCCGGTGGAGTTGGAGAGCTGTGAGTTGGGGTTGTGAGTTGTTGGAGTTGTGAGTTGGAGTTGGGAGTTGTGAAATGGAGTTGGGGTTGTGGGTTGTGAGTTGGAGTTGGGGTTGTGAGTTTGGAATTGGAGTTGGAGTTGGGGTTGTGTGTTGTTGGAGTAGTGAGTTGTGAGTTGTTGGAGTTGTGAGTTGTTGGAGTTGTGTTGTTGGAGTTGTGAGTTGGAGTTGTTGGAGTTGTGAGTTGTTGGAGTTGTGGGTTGTGAGTTGGAGTTGGGGTTGTGAGTTTGGAATTGGAGTTGGAGTTGGGGTGGTGTGTTGTTGGAGTTGTGAGTTGTGAGTTGTGAGTTGTTGGAGTTGTGAGTTGTGAGTTGTTGGAGTTGTGAGTTGTGAGTAGTTGGAGTTGTGAGTTGTTGGAGTTGTGAGTTGTTGGAGTTGTGAATTGTGAGTTGGTGGAGTTGTGTTGTTGGAGTTGTGAGTTGGAGTTGTTGGGAGTTGTGAGTAGGAGTTGTTGGGAGTTGTGAGTTGGAGTTGTGGGAGTTGGAGTTGTGCTTGGAGGTACCGGATTCCCACAGCTTGGGATACAGGCAATAAATACAAGAATCAAAATGTATTTAGAATTAGATTCTGTTTTAGTTTAGTTTAGTTTATAGATACAGCACAGAAACAGGCCCTTTGGTCCACCGAGTCCACGCCGATCAGCGATCCCCACTAACTAGCACTATCCTACGACCACTGGGGACAATTTACAATTTACAAAAGCCAATTAACCTACAAACCTGCACGTCTTTGGAGTGTGGGAGAAAACCGGAGCAGAGAGACAAAACCCATGCAGTCACGCGATTCCCACAGCTTGGGAAACAGGCAATAAATGCACAAATCAACATTTATTTAGTTTTAGTTTAGTTTAGTTTACTGCCAAATTGAGTTCTGATTCCACCCACAAGTTTGCAGAAGTCACTACGGCGGTGAGCTGAATCATGAACAACGACGTGATGGAGTACAGGAAAGAGATAGAGAACTTATGGTTATTATAGAGAACTACATGGTGTCAGGAAAATAACCTCTTCCTGAATGTCAGCAAGATGGAAGAGCTAGTTATTGACTTTAGGAAGCATGGTGGAGTTAGGGTTGCCAACTGTCCCGTATTTTGGGCTAAATTGGTTTGTCCCATATGGGACCGCCCTTGACTCTGTAGGCCCGGGCAGTGTAGGCCCTGACAGTGTAGGCCCGGACAGTGTAGGCCCGGGCAGTGTAGGACCGAACAGTGGAGGTCCGGACAGTGTAGGCCCTGACAGTGTAGGCCCGGACAGTGTAGGCCCGGGCAGTGTAGGTCCGAACAGTGGAGGTCAAGAGGCCCAGGCGCCGCCTAGTGGACATTGCGTGGAGGTTCGGACAGTGTAGGCCCTGACAGTATAGGCCCTGACAGTGTAGGCCCTGACAGTGTAGGCCCTGACAGTGTAGGCCCTGACAGTGTAGGCCCTGACAGTGTAGGCCCTGACAGTGTAGGCCCTGACAGTGTAGGCCCTGACAGACTCCAACTCACAACTCCCAACAACTCCAACTCACAACTCACAACTCACAACTCCAACTCCCAACTCCCAACAACACAACTCCAACTCACAACTCCCAGTGTAGGTCCGAACAGTGGAGGTCCGGACAGTGTAGGCCCTGACAGTGTAGGCCCGGACAGTGTAGGCCTGGGCAGTGTAGGACCGAACAGTGGAGGTCCGGACAGTGTAGGCCCTGACAGTGTAGGCCCGGACAGTGTAGGCCCGGGCAGTGTAGGTCCGAACAGTGGAGGTCAAGAGGCCCAGGCGCCGCCTAGTGGACATTGCGTAGCAACCCGCCTCCCGGCCCGGGCGGCCGCCATTGGTAGAGCAGAAGCACGTGACCGCTGGCTGGGTGAGGTCACGTGGGGCGTGGGGCGGTGACGTCACCTTATCCCTCAGAATACCTTCATATTATTAATGATCGGTCGTGGACCAACCATAATGATGCAACAGCCAAGAAGGCATTCCAACGCCTGCACTTCCTGAGGAGACTGACGAAATTCAGCATGTCTCCAGGGACTCTACAAACTACAGATGCACCCTAGAAAGCATACTGTCGGGTTGTTCCACAGCCTAGTTTGGGAATAGCTCTACCCAAGACTGCAAGAAATTGTAGAGAGTTGGAGATGTAGCCCGGTCCATCACACAGACCAGATTTCCCTCCATTGACTCCATCACACTGCCACGGGAAAGCAATCAACATAATCAAAGTCTTGTTCCATCCCGGCCATTCCTTTTTCTCCCCAGCTCTTGACCGGTAAAAGGGATAGAAGCTTAAAAGCATGCGCCATGGAAAAGCATTTAACAGGCTACTAGACCAAGTGGACCTGTTGGGCCCAAACCTCTCCTGCATTGGTGCAGCACCCCCCTCCTCCCCCCCTCCCTCCCTCCCTCTACCCCTCCCCCTCCCCCCCCCCTCCCCCCTCCCCCTACTCCCCTCCCTCCTCTCCCCTCCCCCCACTCCATCCCCCTCAATCCCCTTATCCTCCATCCTCTTGCACCTATTGTCTATTGTCTATCCACTGGATGTCCAGTCCTCAGGGGATAGAACATAGAACATAAAACATAGAAAATAGGTGCAGGAGGAGGCCATTTGGCCCTTCGAGCCAGCACCGCCATTCATTGTGATCATGGCTGATCATCTACAATCAGTAACCCGTGCCTGCCTTCTCCCCATATCCCTTGATTCTGCTCGCCCCCAGAGCTCTATCCAACTCACTTTTAAATTTATCCAGTGAATTAGCCTCCACTGCCTTCAGTGGCAGAGAACTCCACAAAGCAGAGGGATCTCTGCTACCTGTGCAGAGTACGTCCATCATTCTCCAAAGCCCTTAGATTGAAAAATCCACTGACATTATTTCAGTTGTACCCTCAATCCTTTTTTAATAGCATCAGTAATTGGGTCAGGTTTAGTGGGGATTAAGGCAAGGCAGCACGAAATGTCATTTATATTGGACGACCTAGCTTTGCCTCAAGTTAACATGCTTTGCTGGTTGTTTACCCGTAGCTTAATGCAACCGAAAATATGGTACAGCTTCCACAGCAAATCCACGACACAAAGATTACTGCCTTGATACTGGAAAAAAAAGTCTGCTTGATTAATTTTACCGTCATGGCAACCACAGGTTTGACCTCAGAATGAAACAATTACATTTCACTATTTTGAGTTGACTAACAAAGAATCAGTTCTCCAAAAGGCCCCATCTCTGAAAGTGAGAACAGGTCATTTTCAAGATTTTTATAGACATGACCCCCCCCCCCCCCACCCTCCCTCGACTTTTCTGAAGTAGGGTTCTGAGCCGAAACGTCACATAAACGCTGGAGTAACTCAGCCGGACAGGCACCGTTTCTGGAGAGAAGGAATGGGTGACGTTTCGGGTCGAGACCCTTCTTGAGACTCGAAACGTCATCCATTTTTTTTCTCCGGTGATGCCGCCTGACCGGCTGAGTTGCTCCAGCGCTTTGCGTTTACCTCCGGTATAAACCAGCATCTGCAGTTCCTTCCTACACTTTTTGTAAGCACCATTCCTTCCCTGGGCAGCAGCCAACTTAAATGGACGGAGGAACAAGGAAAGTGTAGGAAGGAACTGCAGATGCTGGTTTACAAAAGAAGCCACAAATTTGCTGGAGTAACTCAGGCAGCATTTCAGGAGAACCTGATAGATGATGTTCAAGGTTAGAACCCTTCTTCAGATCGATGGGAGGGGTGGAGGGAAATGGACAATTGATTCACAAAAGATATTGTCTTTTACATTCAGCATCAGTTACCACCTTGATTCATCATCATTTGGTATTAGTCCTATTTCCCTCCATTTGGAAGTGTTCACCGTTGCAGTTCCCAAATAGCTTTTCTTAAGATTTAGGTTTTTAGATTTAGAGATACAGCGCGGAAACAGGCCCTTCGGCCCACCGGGTCCGCGCCGCCCAGTGATCCCCGCACATTAACACTATCCCACACACACTAGTGACAATTATTTTTTTTTAACATTTGCCCAGCCAATTAACCTATTGTACGTCTTTGGAGTGTGGGAGGAAACCGAAGATCTCGGAGAAAACCCACGCAGGTCACGGGGAGAACGTACAAACTCAGACGGCGCCTGTAGTCAGGATCGAACCTGAGTCTCCGGCGCTGCATTCGCTGTAAGGCAGCAACTCTACCGCTGCGCTACCGTGCCGCCCTTAAGCAGGTGCTTGGGGTATAGATCGGGTAGATGCACAAAGTCTCTTAACCAGAGTTGGGGAATTGAGAACCAGACGACATAGGTTTAAGGTGAGGGGGTAAAGATTTAATAGGAAGCTGAGGGATAACTTTTTCACACAAAGGGTGGTGGGTGTATGGAACGAGCTGCTGGAGGACTGTCTCCACGCTGAGAAGACTTTGCTCCTTCAATGTTTCCAGTAAGATGCTGCTGATGTTCTACCAATCGGTGGTGGCCAGCGCCAGCTTCTTCGCTGCCATGTGCTGGGGCAGCAGGGCTGAGGCCGTGGACGCCAACAGGATCAACAAACTCTTCAGGAAGGCTGGCTCTGTCCTGGGGGCGGAGTTGGATTCACGGGGGGTGGTCTTGGAGGGGAGGATGCTCCTCAAACTGCGGAGCATCCTGGACAATACAGCTCGCCCCCTCCATGACACACTGGTCAACCTGAGGAGCACCTTCAGCAACAGACTGGTCCCACCAAGATGCAGCACAGAACGCCACAGGAGATCCTTCTTCCCTGTGGCTATCAAACTGTACAACTCCTCACCCTTCTGTTGTGGGGTAGACTGAGTCTGAGACTGACCCCCCCCCCCCCCCCGATCTGTGCACATCCCCAATCCTTTCCACTCCTCACTTTAATTTCATGTTACATGTGCCTTGTTACAGACCAATTTCCCTCCTGGGATAAACAAAGTTCTGCCGTATTGTTGTATCTTGGGGGGAAGATCTTCTAGCACTTGTCCCATAGCCTTCTCTGGCTGAGTGATTCTTGTTTCGACACTACTGTCAACGACTCTGGCTCCACCATTCCCTCCAGCAGTTTATTCCGGCTTCCCTCAGATCCCCTCTAAATCTCTTGGCCCTTCCTTGAAATAGATGTCCTCTAGTTTTATCTCTCTCTGATACAGGAAAAGCTTCCTGCAGTTATGGAGTCATGGCGGCCTGGCGGTAGAACTGGAGCCTTTACAGCGCCAGGGACCCAAATTCAATCCTGACTACGGGCGCTGTCTGTACGGAGTTTGTACGTTCTCCCCATGACCTGCGTGGGTTTTCTCTGAGACCTTCGGTTTCCTCCCCCACACTCCAACGACGTGCAGGTTTGTAGGTTAATTGGCTTGGTATGTTTAAAAAATTGTCCCCAGTGTGTGTGGGATAGTGTTAGTGTGCGGGGATCGCTGGTCGGCGTGGGCCCGGTGGGCCGAAAGGCCTGTTTCCATGCTGTATCTTTAAACTAAAGCATGGAAACAGGCCCTTCGGCCCAACTTGCCCATGATGGTGATGTTGACCCTATAATTTTACCGCAATCATGCCCCCTCCTAACTCCTCCACCCCAGGGAAAATAGACCGAGCCTCTTCAATCTCTCCCCATAACTGATAAGTTCCCTCCCAGGCAATGTCTGGATCAAAGATACTAGAGGAGCAAGATGGACCACTCCATTGAAATCGCCTATACTGAAGTGTAGAACGCAAAGGAGCGTAATGTCCGCCATTTTAGTATGCAAAACCCGCCGTTCGCTATGCCTCTCGCAGTGTGATCACTGTTTTGGGGGAACAGTATGTGTGATGATACCATTAAAATGCAGAATATATCTCATCTATCAACTCACAGATTTTTGTTATTTTTCTTTTTAAATGTTTCTGCAAGTTTCTGCCTATTAAAATGGCGCTGTGACGTACTAAGGTTTTTAGGGTCGAGTGGTCTATCTTGCTCCTCTAGTATCTTTGGTCTGGATAGAGTGGATGTGGAGAGGTTGTTTCCATGAGTGGGAGAGTCAAGGACCAGAGGGCACAGCCTCAGAATAAAAGGATATACCTTTGGAAAGCAGATGAGGAGGAATTTCTTCAGTCATAGGGGTGGTGAACCTGTGCTATTCATTGCCACAGACTGCTGTGGAGGCCAAGTCATTGGATATTTTTTAGGTAGAGATTGCTAGGTTCTTGATGAGCAAGGGCATCAAAGGTTATGAGGAGAAGGCAGGAGAATAGCGTTGAGAAGGAAAGATAGATTGAAGATATCACAAAATGCTGGAGTAACTCAGCGGGTCAGGCAGCATCTCTGGAGAGAAGGAATGGGTGACGTTTCGGGTCGAGACCCTTCTTCAGACTCGACCCGAAACGTCACCCATTCCTTCTCTCCAGAGATGCTGCCTGACCCGCTGAGTTACTCCAGCATTTTGTGATACCTTCGATTTGTCCCAGCATCTGCAGTTATTTTCCTAGGAAAGATAGATCGGCCATGATTGAACGGCGGAGTAGACTCGATGGGCTGAATGGTCTACTTCTGCTCCAATGACTTGTGGTCTTATGAAACCTGAGAACACGGAAGAAATCCATGGATTCACGGGGAAAACATTCAAACTCCACACAGACATGACCCGGGGTCAGGATTGAACACAGAAGGTCACATAGTCTAGCTGTCGTATATCATTCGGTCGGTGCCAGAGTCTTGAAAGTTTGTGCGGCCTGTTATAGGTGACACATTAACACATCCGGGCCTACACAATGTGGACTGATAAGCCTGCTCCAAAAATAGTCCACTGATAACAGTGCAATTCAGCTAAAAAGCCTGAAGAAACAGCTCATAGAATTGGACAGGAGTCATAGAGTCATAGAATCATAGAGTGATACAGTGTGGAAACAGGCCCTTCGGCCCAACCTACCCTCACCGGCCAGCATGTCCCAGCTACACTAGTTCCACCTGCCTGCGTTTGGTCCATATCCCTCCAAACCTGTCCTATCCTTGTACCTGTCTAACTGTTTCTTAAACGTTGGGATAGTCCCAGCCTCAACTACCTCAGCTTGTTCCATACACCCACCACCCTCTGTGTGAAAAAGTTACCCCACAGATTCCTATTAAATCTTTTCCCCTTCACCTTAAACCTATGTCCTCTGGTCCTTGATTCCCCTACTCTGGGCAAGAGACTCTGTGCATCTACCCGATCTACTCCTCTCATGATTTTATACACAGAGGGTGAGGATCATGGATACATGCGGGTTTGCAGGTTAATTGGCCTCTGTAAATCGCCCCCACTGTATGGATAATGTAGAACTGGTGAACTGGTGATTGATGGCCGTCGTAGTCTCAGTGGGCCGAAGGGCCTGTTTCCACGCTGTATCTCTGTAATCTCTAAACTCTGAGAGACTGCAAATGCCCCCCCGAAACAGCCCAAAAATCAGAGAGTTCTCTGTTGCAGAGCTGTTCGGGATAAACCGTGGCAAGGACACTTGCCACCATTCTCCAAACCCTCTTCGCATATCCACACTAGGTGCGCTGGTAGTAAGAATCCGACGGTGCAGGAAGGATCTGACTGTGAGGAAGATGCTATGAGGTTGCAGGGTGACTTGGACAGGTTGTGTGAGTGGGCGGATGCATGGCTTATGCAGTTTAATGTGGATAAGTGTGAGGTTATCCACTTTGCTGGTAAGAATAGGAAGGCAGAATATTATCTGAATGGTGTCAAGTTAGGAAAAGGGGATGTACAACGAGATCTGGGTGTCCTAGTGCATCAGTCACTGAAAGGAAGCATGCAGGTACAGCAGGCAGTGAAGAAAGCCAATGGAATGTTGGCCTTCATAACAAGAGGAGTTGAGTATATGAGCAAAGAGGTCCTTCTGCAGTTGTATAGGGCCCTAGTGAGACCACACCTGGAGTACTGTGTGCAGTTTTGGTCTCCAAATTTGAGGAAGGATATTCTTGCTGTTGAGGGCGTGCAACGTAGGTTTACTAGGTTAATTCCCGGAATGGCGGGACTGTCGTATGTTGAAAGACTGGAGCGACTAGGCTTGTATACACTGGAATTTAGAAGGATGAGAGGGGATCTTATCGAAACGTATAAGATTATTAAGGGGTTGGACACGTTAGAGGCAGGAAACATGTCCCCAATGTTGGGGGAGTCCAGAACAAGGGGCCACAGTTTAAGAATAAGGGGAAGGCCATTTAGAACTGAGATGAGGAAAAACTTTTTCAGTCAGAGAGTTGTGAATCTGTGGAATTCTCTGCCTCAGAAGGCAGTGGAGGCCAATTCTCTGAATGCATTCAAGAGAGAGCTGGATAGAGCTCTTAAGGATAGCGGAGTCAGGGGGTATGGGGAGAAGGCAGGAACGGGGTACTGATTGAGAATGATCAGCCATGATCACATTGAATGGCGGTGCTGGCTCGAAGGGCCGAATGGCCTCCTCCTGCACCTATTGTCTATTGTCTATCTGGTTTCAGGTGCTGGCAAGCAGCTTGTTTGTCACGACCCACCTGTGGAAACGAACACCACACCTTTCTCCCTGGAGGACGAAGCCACGTCGCAGGTGGCAAATTAACGAAAACCTTGGCAACCGGGTCACCGACGACGAGTCTGAAGAACAAAGGAAGAAGTCAGCAGAGCCTCCGTGTAGCCCCAGCCCACCCACACCTCCGGGGACCAGGGACACAGAGGCCACTTTAACGCTGAAACATGAACTACTGCACTCACTGTCTTCTTTTGTCTCTTGGGCAGTTGTTCAGGGCAACTTGTTCCCACCCCACCCCTGATGAGTCAATGATGCCTGTGTCTGAGTTCGTTTAAGACAGGATGGCAATTGTATCTCAGTTCCCCATTAAAAAAAACACAAAGTGCTGGAGGTATCTCAGCAAGTCAGACGTGATCTCGGGAGAACATGGATAGTCGCCATTTCGGGTCAGGATCTTGCTTCAGGTCCGACCCAAAACTGTCACCTATTCGTATTCTCCAGAGATGCTGCCTAATTACTCCAGCACTTTTGTGCTTTTGGCTCAAGATTACAGCTTCTGCAGTTCCTTGTGTCTATCCAGACTCCCATTAGCAAGACTTAGATCCAGTGGCAAGATGCATGGAGACCAAGCCCTTCACAGGCTGAGAAACATAGAAACATAGACAAGAGGTGCAGGAGTAGGCCATTCGACCCTTCGAACCAGCACCGCCATTCAATATGATCATGGCTGATCATCCAGAATCAGTACCCCGTTCCTGATTTTCTCCCCATATCCCTTGATTCCGTTAGCCCTAAGAGCTAAACCTAACTCTCTCTTGAAAACATCCAGTGAATTGGCCGCCACTGCCTTCTGTGGCAGAGAATTCCACAGATTCACAACCCTCTGGGTGAAAAAGTTTTTCAGCCAGAGAGTTGTGAATCTGTGGAATTCTGCTTAACTCATACGTGTACACGGACACATAAACATGTACATGGACTCATGTGTCTTAGAGACACATGTACATGCACACATAGAGGAAGCTTTAATGTGCCTCCTCACTCCCCACATAATGATAGATTTATATAGATTCATATTTTCAACCTATTACCCCCTACATGATAACTACAAGCTTGAAAGTGTTCAGAGGAGATTTACGAGGATGTTGCCAGGACTAGAGGGTGTGAGCCAAAGGGAGAGGTTGAGTAGCGTGGGTCTCTATTCCATGTAGCATAGGAGGAAGAGGGGAGATCTTATTGAGGTGTTTTAAAGGAATAGATCGGGTAGATCGAGTCTTTTACGCAGAGTAGGGGAATCTGGGACCAGAGGACATAGGTTCAAGGTGAAGGGGAAAAGATTTAATAGGAATCCGAGGGGTAACTTTTTCACACAGAGGGTGGTGGATGTATGGAACGAGCTGCCAGAGGAGGTAGTTGAGGCTGGGACTATCCCATTATTTAAGAGACAGCTGTACAGGTACATGGATAGGACAGGTTTGGAGGGATATGGACCAAGCACAGGGAAGTGGGACTAGTGTAGCTGGGACATTGTTGGCCGGTGTGGGCGAGTTGGGCCAAAGGGCCTGTTTCCACACTGTATCACTCTACGACTCTATCTATGACTCTACAAGATAAGAGGAATAGATAGCATGAATGCACAGAGTTTTTTTACCCAGAGTAGGGGGATCAAAAACAAGGGGACGTATGTTTACGGTTTGAGGGGCAAGATTTAATAGGAACCTGAGTGGCAGCTTTTTCACATAGAGGGTGGTGGGTGTATGGAACGAGCTGCCAGAGGAGGAATGTGTAGGAAGGAACTGCAGATGCTGGCTACAGAAATACACCGAAGGTAGACACAAAATGCTGGAGTAACTCAGCGGGACAGGCAGCATCTCTGGAGAGAAGGAATGGGTGAAGTTTTGGGTTGAGGGGTCGGTTCAAATCTGAAGAAGGTCTAAAATGTCTCCCATTCAATAGACAATAGACAATAGGTGCAGGAGTAGGCCATTCAGCCCTTCGAGCCAGCACCGCCATTCAATGCGATCATGGCTGATCACTCTCAATCAGTACCCCGTTCCTGCCTTCTCCCCATACCCCCTCACTCCGCTATCCTTAAGAGCTCTATCCAGCTCTCTCTTGAAAGCATCCAACGAACTGGTCTCCACTGCCTTCTGAGGCAGAGAATTCCACACCTTCACCACTCTCTGACTGAAAAAGTTCTTCCTCATCTCCGTTCTAAATGGCCTACCCCTTATTCTTAAACTGTGGCCCCTTGTTCTGGACTCCCCCAACATTGGGAACATGTTTCCTGCCTCTAATGTGTCCAATCCCCTTATTATCTTATATGTTTCAATAAGATCCCCCCTCATCCTTCTAAATTCCAGTGTATACAAGCCCAATCGCTCCAGCCTTTCAACATACGACAGGCAGCATCTCCTTCTCTCCAGAGATGCTGCCTGTCCCGCTGAGTTACTCCAGCATTTTGTGTCTATTGCCAGAGAAGGTTGCTGAGGTAGGTACTATAACAGCTTTTCAAAGACTCTTTTATTCATAGGGTTGCCAACTTCCTCACTCCCAAATACGGGACAAAGGGCGACGTCACCGCCCCGCGCCCCACGTGACCCTCACCCAGCCAGCGGCCACGTGCTCCCGCTCCACCAATGGCGGCCGCCCGGGCCGGGCACGGGGCGGTGACATCACCTTGTCCCGTATTTGGGAGTGAGGAAGTTGGCAACCCTAATGCTGTATGACTTTGTAACTCTAAATCCCAAGATGTATTAAGTATTATATCTTGGGGTCCATGCCCAGCCATTACCCCCCTGAAAGTGGCAGCACAAGTGGATAGATTTAGATTTTTAGATTTAGAAATACAGCGCGGAAACAGGCCCTTCGGCCCACCGAGTCCGCACCGCCCAGCGATCCCCGCACATTAACACTATCCTACAGCCACTAGGGACAATTTTTACATTTACCCAGTCAATTAACCTACATACCTGTACGTCTTTGGAGTGTGGGAGGAAACCGAAGATCTCGGAGAAAACCCACGCAGATCACGGGGAGAACGTACAAACTCCGTACAGACGGCGCCCGTACTCAGGATCGAACCTGAGTATCCGGCGCTGCATTCGCTGTAAGGCAGCAACTCTACCGCTGCGCCACCGTGCCGCCCCACGGATAGAGTGGCAAAGAAGGCACATGGTATGCTTGCTTTCATTGGTCGGGGCTTTGAGTATAAGGGTCAGGAACTCCTAATGCAAATTTACAGGAGTTTGTTTAGGCCGCATTCGAAGTGTTGCATGCAGTTTTGGTTGCCACATTGCAGGAAGGATGTGGAAGGTTTGGCAAGTGTGCAGCGGAGGTTCACCAGGATGATGCCTGGATTAGTGGGTATGAGCTGGAGGCAGCGGTGTTCTCTGAAACGCTGGTGTACGGGGCACGTTCTATTTTGACTCTGACGGTGCCTGGAATGGAACGAGTTGGTTTGAAGCAGATATGATAGTGGCATTTAAAACACTTTTTTAGGTGGGCATATGGATACGCAGGTAAGTGATGGTCTTGGTATCATGTTTGGCGGGCCGAAGGGCCTGTTCTTGAGCTGTACTGTTCTGTGTCCATGTTCTAAGTCATTGAACTGATGGTGTTTTAGACAATAGACAATAGGTGCAGGAGGAGGCCATTCGGCCCTTCGAGCCAGCACCGCCATTCAATGTGATCATGGCTGATCATTCTCAATCAGTACCCCGTTCCTGCCTTCTCCCCATACCCCCTGACTCCGCTATCCTTAAGAGCTCTATCCAGCTCTCTCTTGAATGCATTCAGAGAATTGGCCTCCACTGCCTTCTGAGGCAGAGAATTCCACAGATTCACAACTCTCTGACTGAAAATGTTTTTCCTCATCTCAGTTCTAAATGGCCTACCCCTTATTCTTAAACTGTGGCCCCTTGTTCTGGACTGAAACCATTTCCAAAATGGTTCCTATGGTTAGACAGAACATTCACTGGATGAATTTGAGAGAGAGTTAGATAGAGCTCTAGGGGGCTAGTGGAATCAAGGGATATGGGGAGAAGGCAGGTACGGATTACTGATTGTGGATGATCAGCCATGATCACAATGAATGGCGGTGCTGGCTCGAAGGGCCGAATGGCCTCCTCCTGCACCTATTTTCTGTTTTTATGGAGCAGGAGGAGGATGTTCACATAATAGAGTCATAGAGTCCTACAGCACAGAAAGAGGCCCTTCGGCCCATCGTGTCCGTGCCGCCCGTTACCAACACAGTCTAATTTTAATCCCATTTTCCCGCATTTGGACCGTAGCCCTGAATGTTGTAGCATTTCAAGTGCCCATCCAAATGCCTCTTAAACGTTGTGAGTGTTCCCGCCTCCACCACCACCCCAGGCAGTGAGTTCCAGACTCCAACCACCATCTGGGTGAAAAAGTTCTTTCTCACATCCCCCCGAAACCTCCCTCCCCTTACCCTGTATCTATGTCCCCTCGTTGTTGAACCTTCCACCAGTGGAAGAAGTTCCCCGCCATCTACCTTATCTATGCCCCTCATGATCTTGTACACCTCGATCATGTCCCCTCTCAGCCTTCTCTGCTCCAGGGAAAACAACCCCAGTCTGCTCAGTCTCTCCTCATAGCCGAGGCCCTTCATCCCTGGCAGCATCCTGGTGAATCTCCTCTGCACCCTCTCCAAAGCTATCACATTCTTTCTATAATGTGGTGACCAGAACTGTACACAATACTCCAGCTGTGGCCTCACCAGTGTTCTGTACAATTCCATCATTACCCCCCTACTTTTATATTCGATGCCCCGGCTAATGAAGGCCAGTAACCCATATGCCTTTTTGACCACCCTGTCCACCTGTCCTGCTGCCTTCAAGGACTTGTGTACCTGTACTCCAAGGTCCCTCTGTACCCCTGTCTTCCCTAGGGTCCTTCCATTCATGGTGTACTCCCTCTCCAAGTTATTTCTGCCAAAGTGCATCACCTCGCACTTTTCAGGATGAAATTCCATCTGCCACTGCTCCGCCCATCTGACCATCTCATCTATATCTTCCTGCAGCTTGCAGATCCCTTCCTCGCTATTCACCACCCCCCCCTACCTTTGTGTCATCTGCAAACTTGCTGATCATGCCCTGTACGTTGACATCCAGATCATTTATGTAGATTACAAACAGTAAGGGACCCAACACCGATCCCTGCGGCACCCCACTGGACACCGGCCTCCAGTCACAGAAGCACCCTTCTACCATCACCCTCTGCCTTCTGTCACTAAGCCAGTTTTTTATCCATTTTGCCAAGGTGCCCTGGATCCCATGGGCTCTTACCTTCTTGACTAGTCTCCTGTGTGGGACCTTGTCAAAAGCCTTACTGAAATCCATGTATACCACATCCACTGCATTACCCCCATCTACCTCCTTGGTCACCCCTTCAAAAAATTCAATCAAGTTAGTCAGACACGACCTTCCCTTAACAAAGCCATGTTGACTATCCTTAATTAACCCTCGATCCTCCAAGTGAAGACTGATTCTGTCCCTCAGAATCTTTTCTAGCAGCTTCCCCACCACCGATGTCAGACTCACCGGCCTGTAGTTCCCAGGTTTATCCCTACTGCCCTTTTTAAATAATGGCACCACATTAGCTATCCTCCAGTCCTCCGGTACATCCCCTGTTGCAAGAGAGGCTCTGAAAATTTGTGCCAGAGCCCCGCAATCTCCTCCCTTGCCTCTCTCAGCATCCTGGGATACATCTCGTCAGGGCCCGGAGACTTATCCACTTTTAATCATGCCAGAGCCTCCAGCACCGCCTCCCTGTCAATAGCAATATGCTCAAGAACATCACAACCGTCCTGCTCCATTTCTAAGTCCGCATCGCCCTCCTCCCTCGTAAAAACAGATGCAAAAATTTTATTTAAAACATCTCCTACATCCTCTGGCTCCACACACAGCTTTCCACTATGGTCCCTGATGGGCCCCACTCTTTCCCTTGTTATCCTCTTACCCTTGATATACCGATAGAACACTTTGGGATTTTCTTTTATTTTGCCCGCTAGTGCTATCTCATGGCCACTTTTTGTTCTCCTAGTTTCTTTTTTAAGAACCGCCCTACACCTTCTGTATTCCTCTAATGATGTCTGTGCCTTAAGTTCTTTATGCCTTCCAAAAGCCCCCCTTTTTTTTTTGAATCAATCCTACTATATCGTTCGACATCCAAGGTTCTTTGGACTTGTTTGTCCCACCCTTAAACTTTAGGGGAACATGCTTCCTCTGTACTTTTTCAATTATTCCTTTGAATGACTCCCACTGTTCTGATGCGGTCCTCGAACTCTTCTTGAGTTAATGTCTCTTAAATTATTCAGTGCCATATCAAACATCCATGTGGAACGAATGAACCAGCTGTTTCACTAATCCGCTCTTGACGGCTATCACAGCTGCTGTTGGGGGTGCCCTCTGCACTTATTGTTAGCACAAGCCTATCGATGCACGGTGGCACAGCGGTAGAGTTGCTGCCTCACAGCGCCAGAGACAGGTGTTCGATCCTGACCTCTGTCCACAGGTTGCCTGGAGTGTGTCATATTCACGTTAATTCTCCATCTGCCTGCCAGCGCCTGTTTGCAAGACTAAGAGGGCACCTCTCTCCCCCAGGAGTGATGGCGGCAGAGGGGTGAGTTGTAGAGGGGTTGAGCACAAAGCTCTCATGCCCTTTACGCCCGGGTCTCTCTGTCTCAGCAGGGCGAAGGCATCATATTTAAAAAGTGGACACAAAATGCTGGAGTAAATCATCTCCATGTGCTGCCTGACCCACTGAGTTACTCCAGAATGAGATGCTGCCTGACCCGCTGAGTTACTCCAGAATGAGATGCTGCCTGACCCACTGAGTTACTTCAGAATGAGATGCTGCCTGACCCGCTCAGTTACTCCAGAATGAGATGCTGCCTGACCCGCTGAGTTACTGCTGCCTGACTCGCTGAGTTACTCAAGAATGAGATGCTGCCTGACCCGCTCAGTTACTCCAGAATGAGATGCTGCCTGACTCGCTGAGTTACTCCAGAATGAGATGCTGCCTGACTCGCTGAGTTACTCCAGAATGAGATGCTGCCTGACCCGCTGAGTTACTCCAAAGGGTATTGTTGCCTGACCTCTGAGATACTCCAAAGAGATGTTGCCTGACCCACAGTGGTAGAGTTAGAGGGATAGAGTGGTACAGCACCTGGGACCTGGGTTCACTCTGCCCAGGACAGGATGGCCCTGCAGAGAGTAGTGCGTTCGGCAGAACGCACCATGGGAACTACACTCGCCCCCCTGCAGGACCTATACATCAGGAGGTGCAGATCCAGAGCAAGCAAGATCATGAGGGACCCCTGCCACCCCGGTAACGGACTGTTCCAGATGCTACGATCAGGCAAACGCCTCCGCTGTCACGCTGTGAAAACGGAGAGGATGAGACGGAGCTTCTTCCCACAGGCCATCAGGACTGTCAACTTTTATAACCCCAGAGACTAAATTTTTGTCGACAATAATAGTAACTTATTAACTTTATTTATATGCTGTAACTGTAATTCTTTTTGTGCACAACCCGCAGGCATTGCCACTTTCATTTCACTGCACATCGTGTATGTGTACGTGACAAATAAATTTGACTTGACTTGACTTGACTACGAGTGCTTGTATGTACGGAGTTTGTACGTTCTCCCCGTGACCTGCGTGGGTTTTCTCTGAAATCCCCTGGTTTCCTCCCACACTCCAAAGACGTGCAGGTTTGTAGGCTAACTCGTTTTTGTAAAATTGTAAATTGTCCCAGGTGTGTGTGGGATAGTGCAAGGGTGCGGGGATCGCTGGACGGTGCGGACTCGGTGGGCCGAAGGGCCTGTTTCCAAGCTGTATCTCTAAATTAAACCTAAACTAGGCCGAGGGGGCCAAGTCAATGGATATTTTTAAGGCGGAGATAGATAGATTCTAGATTAGTGCGGGTGTCAGGGGTTACGGGGAGAAGGCAGGAGAATGGGGTTGAGAGGGAAAGATAGATCAACCATGATTGAATAGCGGAGTAGACTTGATGGGCCGAACGGCCTAATTCTGCTCCTATCACTTATGACATGTTGTGAATCTGTGGAATTCTCTGCCTCAGAAGGCAGTGGAGGCCAATTCTCTGAATGCATTCCAGAGAGAGCTAGATAGAGCTCTTAAGGATAGCGGAGTCAGGGGGTATGGGGAGAAGGCAGGAACGGGGTACTGATTGAGAATAGTCAGCCATGATCACATTGAATGGGGGTGCTGGCTCGAAGGGCCAAATGGCCTCCTCCTGCACCTATTGTCTATTGTCTATTGACATTTATGAAACGTAAAGCTAAACGTTGCCTGTTTATTTCAGAGTGAACACCTGAATCTGGCATTAATAAATCAGTTGGCTTTTGCTACCACTTTCCAGGAAATTCAGTCCACACCATTATGGAAAATACTGGATAACTTGCAAAATAAATGCAAAATGAAAATAAAAAACATAGGCATGAGCTGCACAGTATTTGGGACACAGAACTTGATATTAATCTCTTTCTGAATAAAAAATTCAGACAAATTGGAACTGCTCCTCCCAGCCCAAATATTTATGGCCTCCATCATTGGCATATCATGGGTGCAGAGTTTGCCTGCTATAAAATACAGAGCTTTTAGTTTTTAGAGATATGTTGTGGAAGCTGGCCCTTCGGCCCACCGAGTCCGCACCGACCAGAGGCCACGCGTACACTAGTTCTATCCTACACACCAGGGACAATTTACCAAAGCCAATTAACCTACAAACCTGCACGTCTTTGGAATGTTGGTGGAAACCGGAGCACCCGGAGAAAACCCGCGCGGTCACAGGGAGAACGTGCAAACTCCGCACAAACATCACCCGCAGTCAGGGTCGAACCCGGCGCTGTAAGACTGCAACTCTATCATATATCATATATATACAGCGCGGATACAGGCCTTTTCGGCCCACCAAGTCCGCGCCACCCAGCGATCCCCGCACATTAACACTATCCTACACCCCACTAGGGACAATTTTTTAAACATTTACCCAGTCAATTAACCTACATACCTGTACGTCTTTGGAGTGTGGGAGGAAACCGAAGATCTCGGAGAAAACCCTCGCAGGTCACGGGGAGGACGTACAAACTCCTTACAGTGCAGCACCCGTAGTCAGGATCGAACCTGAGTCTCCGGCGCTGCATTCGCTGTAAAGCAGCAACTCTACCGCTGCGCTACCGTGCCGCCATGTGCCACTGTGCTGCCCTCTCTGTATATTCTTTACATTCAGAGACAACAGTTTAATTTGGAGTATTGTCACGTGGACTGAGGTACAGCGAAAAGCTTTTCTTTGCGTACTGACCAGCCAGCGGAAAGGCTGTACATGACTGCAATCATGGTGTCCACAGTGGGTGGGTGGGCCCTGAGGATTTATGTTTACAACGAGAGGCCATTTTAGAAGGATGAAGCACCGACTGAGTCCACGCCAACCAACGACCACCCGTACACTAATTCTATCCCACATCCTAGGGTCTATTCACCGAAGACAATTAGCCCACAAACCCGCATGTCTTTGTAGCGTGGAAAGAAACCAGAGCACCTGGAGAAAACCCGCGAGGTCACAGGGAGAACGTACAAGCTCCACACAGACAGCGCCCATGGTCAGGATGGAACCCGGGACTCTGGCGCTGTGAGGCAGCAACTCTACCGCTGCTCCACCGTGCCGCCCTTTTAATAAAAGCAGTTAAAACATTTCTCCAAAGTTATTTATATAACGCTCACTCTAAAAACACACGAACAGTACATAAGAAAACTGGACAGCTAAAGCAATAGGTTGAGAGAAAATAAGCTGACTGAGAGGTGGACGGAAATTTAGAAAAATACTAGACCAAGTGGAGAGAGAGAGAGAGGCGGAGAGAGAGGGGCAGAGAGAGAGAGAGAGAGAGAGACAGAGAGAGAGATTCAGAGAGAGAGACACAGGGAGAGAGAGATAGAGGCAGAGAGAAGGGACTGAGACACACACACACACACACACACACAGACAGAGAGGGAGAAAATGGGCCCAAACCTCTCCTGCATTGGTGCAGCATCCTCTCTTCCCCCCTCCTCCCCCCTGCTCCCCCTCCTCTCCCCTGCTCCCCCTCCTCTCCCCCGCTCCCCTACTCCATCCCCCTCAACCCTCCTCATCCCTCCCTCCCTCCCCCCCTCCCTCAGAGATAGATTTAAACTTTAAAATGTGAATAACTTTTAAAATATATAACACCGATTTCAATGAAACTTCTTCCACTAGCACCAAAGGGACGACGATGAGTAAGGTGGGCCTAGAATTGTCGTGCTATCGTGCACCGTTTTGACTGTAGTTCAGGAACAAACAAACGAACAAACGAGAGTTTTAGTATATGATACCAAATGCTCAAATATAAACAACTACTGTTTAGATAAGTGTATCCCAAAAAACAATAGACAATATGTTATAATTAATTTTAATACAATATAGTTCCTCAATCCTACAGAAGAATTCAAAGTAACAAAATATATATATTTTTAATTCCCCACATTTTCACTGATCTCTTGCCTTTACACAAGTACCAAAGTGAGTATAGCTCCCTTACAAAAATCTCCCTTACAACTTTAGTTCCCCTTGCTTGGCCCTTCGACGAAACCTGATTCCACACACTTTTAGGCAGTGACTCTCAACTCAACAAAAAGCTCTTTTTATAAATACCTTTCATCCTGTTGAGTCAGAGTCACACAGTCATAGAGTGATATCGTGTGGAAACAGGCCCTCCGGCCCAACTTGCCCACACCAACTTGCCCACACCAACTTGCCCACACCAACTTGCCCACAGCTACACTAGTCCCACCTGCCTGCGCTTGGTCCATATCCCTCTAAACCTGTCCTATCCACGTACCTGTCTAACCGTTTGCTAAACGATGGGATAGTCCCAGCCTCAACGACCTCATCTGGCAGCTTGTTCCATACACCCACCACCCTCTGTGTGAAAAAAATTGCCCCTCAGATTCCTATTCAATCTTTTCCCCTTCACCTTGAACCCATGTCCTCTGGTCCTCGATTCCCCAACTCTGAGCAAGAGACTCTGTGCATCTACCCGATCTATTCCTCTCATGATTTTGTACACCTCTATAAGATCTCCCCTCATCCTCCTGCGCTCCAAGGAATAGAGACCCAGCCTACTCAACCTCTCCCTATAGCTCACACCCTCTGGTCCTGGCAACATCCTCGTAAACTTCCTCGTTGCATCCAGTTTTCTTTTTTTGGCAATCGCGATAAATTGGCCATCTGGCAAAATGAAATCACAAAGTGCTGGAGTAACTCAGCGCGTCAGGCAGCATCTGTGGAAGACATGGGTAGGGGACGTTTGGAGATGGGACCCCACCTTCAGTGTAAAGGCCCCAGATGCCAGAAATCTGAAATAAACAGAGTGCTGGAAATTATCAGCAGGCCAACCTGCACCTGTGAAGTATTCATGTTACAATGGTGCACTCTGTTTCTCTCTCCTCAGATGCTGCCTGACCTGCTGAGTGTTTCCTGTATTCAGAGCTGCTATTTTACATTGTTCCTTCCACTGTCCTTCCAATTCAAAATTGATTGTGTAGGAAGGAACTGCAGATGCTGGCTTAAACTGAAGATAAACACAAACTCAGCGGGTCAGACAGCATCTCTGGAGAATGAATGAATGAATGAATGAATGAATGAATGAATACGTTTATTGGCCAAGTATGTGCAGATACAAGGAATGTGCCTTGGTGCTTCCGCTCACAAATGACAACACAAACATACAGTTAACAATTAAGAATAAAGCATAACCACATCAAAACAATAAGGATACAACATTACGGTCTAAACATGTGGGTGAAAATAAACCAGAGCAAAAAAAGAGAGACTACAGACTTTGGTTATTGAGTAGAACTACTACTCGTGGAAAAAAGCTGTTTTTATGTCTGGCTGTGGCTGCTTTGACAGTCCGGAGTCGCCTTCCAGAGGGAAGTGCTTCGAAGAGTTTGTGGCCAGGGTGAGAGGGGTCAGAGGTGATCTTGCCCGCTCGCTTCCTGGCCCCTTGCAGTGTACAGTTCGTCAATGGGGGGGAAGGTTGCAGCCAACAACCTTCTCAGCCGTGCGAACGATCCGTTGCAGCCTCCGGATGTGGTGCTTGGTGGGCTGAGCCAAACCGGACCATGATGGAGAAGGTGAGGACGGACTCAATGATAGCAGTATAGAATTGGACCATCATTGCCTGTGGCAGATTGTGTTTCTTCAGTTGCCGCAGGAAGTACATCCTCTGTTGGACCTTTTTGACTGTGGAGGAATAGGCGACATTTCGTGTCGAGACCCTTCTTCAGACTGAGAGTCAGGGGAAAGGGAAACGAGAGATATAGACAATAGGTGCAGGAGGAGGCCATTTGGCCCTTCGAGCCAGCACCGCCATTCAATGTGATCATGGCTGATCATTCTCAATCAGTACCCCGTTCCTGCCTTCTCCCCATACCCCCCTGACTCCGCTATCCTTAAGAGCTCTATCCACCTCTCTCTTGAATGCATTCAGAGAATTGGCCTCCACTGCCATCTGAGGCAGAGAATTCCACAGATTCACAACTCTCTGACTGAAAAAGTTTTTCCTCATCTCAGTTCTAAATGGCCTACTCCTTATTCTTAAACTGTGGCCCCTGGTTCTGGACTCCCTCAACATATACACAGAACAAGAGAAAATTGATTGACTGAAATAGGCCCACTGAATGCCCGCCGACCATCGATCGATCGCCCGTACACACTAGTTCTATGATATCCTACTTTTTCATTCACTCCCTACATACGAGGGCAATTTAGACAGGCCAATTAACCGAGAAACATGCACGTTTTTGGGGTGTG
>NC_135988.1:5346932-5378976 GCF_053455715.1 Rhinoraja longicauda
TGGCCCACTGATGTTCCTCCAGCACCTTGTGTTCGAGGCAGGCTTGCTGCCTGTCTGGTTGGCCGTGTCTCCAGTTACTGGGCTGCCCGCCGCTGGTACTCACCCTGCACCGTTTACAGCAGACTCCTGTCGCACACTCCGCCCCGTACTTGAGTTTACAGGTGGACGCCTCACAGCACAGGTCGTTTCTGCACTCCTGCAGGATAAACCATGCAACCAAAGTCAACACCAGCCGGATAAAACGTCGTTCACCTCCCCTCCCCCACCCCCCCCCCCCCCCCCATCCCGCACCTTCCCTCTCCACACCTGCCCTCCCCCCACACCTGCCCTCTCCACACCTGCCCTCTCCACACCTGCCCTCTCCCTCTCCGCACCTGCCCTCTCCGCACCTGCCCTCCCTCTCCACACCTGCCCTCTTCACACCTGCCCTCCCCCCACACCTGCCCTCTCCCCACACCTGCCCTCTCCACACCTGCCCTCTCCCCATCTGCCCTCCCCCCACCTGCCCTCTCCGCACCTGCCCTCTCCGCACCTGCCCTCTCCGCACCTTCCCTCTCCGCACCTGCCCTCTCTGCACCTGCCCTCTCCGCACCTTCCCTCTCCGCACCTGCCCTCTCCGCACCTGTCCTCTCCGCACCTGCCCTGCCCCCACCTGCCGACCCTCTCCACACCTGCCCTCTCCACACCTGCCCTCTCCACACCTGCCCTCTCCACACCTGCCCTCTCCACACCTGCCCTCTCCACACCTGCCCTCTCCACACATGCCCTCTCCACACCTGCCCTCTCCGCACCTTCCCTCTCCGCACCTGCCCTCTCCGCACCTGCCCTCCCCCACCTGCCCTCTCCGCACCTGCCCTCTCCGCACCTGCCCTCTCCGCACCTGCCCTCTCCGCACCTTCCCTCTCCACACCTGCCCTCTCCACACCTGCCCTCTCCGCATCTGCCCTCCCCCCACCTGCCCTCTCCGCACCTGCCCTCCCCCCACCTGCCCTCCCCCCACCTGCCCTCCCCCCACCTGCCCTCCCCCACCTGCCCTCTCCGCACCTGCCCTCCCCACACATGCCCTCTCTGCACCTGCCCTCTCCGCACATTCACCAAGTACTTGGAGAATACTCATTTGCTTTTCTTACTGAACAGGCTCGTACAGGTCACTCCCTCCTTGGTGATCAGCCATGATCACATTGAACAGGCTCGAAGGGCCGAATGGCCTCCTCCTGCACCTATTGTCTATTGTAAAGTGGCTGTGTCTTTAGCCCAGTGGGTTTGCACCATGGGCACAGACGTACTGAAACCAAAATGTGGCTTCGGTCCAAGGACTGAAGAACAACTGGTATGGGCAATAAACCCTCGCCTTCCCAAAATTTAATTAAAACCAGGTTGCACTCAATGGTCAATGGTTAGACTCATAGAGTCATAGGGTGATACAGTGTGGAAACAGGCCAACTTGCCCACACCGACCAACAATGTCCCAGCTACACTAGTCCCACCTGCCTGCGTTTGGTCCATATTCCTCCAAACCTGTCCTATCCATGTACCTGCCTAACTGTTTCTTAAACGTTGGGAAAGACCCAGTCTCAACTACCTCCTCCGGCAGCCTGTTCCATACACCCACCACACTTATTGAAAATGTTACTCCTCAGATTCCTATAAAATCTTTTCCCCTTCACATTGAACCTATGTCCTCTGGTCCACGATTCCCTTACTCTGGGCAAGAGATTCTGTGCATCTACCCGACCTATTCCTCTCATGATTTTATACACCTCTATAAGATCCTCATCCTCCTGCGCTCCAAGGAATAGAGACCCAGCCTGCTCAAACTCTCCCTGTAGCTCACACCCTCTAGTCCTGGCAACATCCTCGTAAATCTTCTCTGAACCCTTTCAAGCTTGACAATACCGTTCCTGTGGCACGCTGCCCAGAACTGAGCACAATATTCTAAATGCGGTCTCACCAACGTCTTATACAACTGCAACATGACCTCCCAACCTCTAGACTCGGTTCTCTGTTGTCACATGTACAGGCGTGCGGTGAAATTCAGTCCATGCAATCACAGGGACAGGTACATGGATAGGACAGGTTTGGAGGGATATGGACCATATGCAGGCAGGTGGGACTAGTGTAGCTGGGACATTGTTGGTCAGTGTGGGCAAGTTGGGCCGAAGGGCCTGTTTCCACACTGTATCACCGTATGACTCTATGAGTCTAACCATTGACCATTGAGTGCAACCTGGTTTTAATTAAATTTTGGGAAGGCGAGGGTTTATTGCCCATACCAAAGGAGCACAAGGTGGCCGATGATCCCAGATATGGAGGGATGTTTAGTCTGGATGGGTCAGGCAAGTTGGGTCAGTGTTCATCTGGTACACACCTGCAATACCTCTGACTGCCACCCTGTGGCGCATGGCACCAGCGGATCCCAAAGCAAAATCATTTCTCAACCAGCACCAAATTGGAGGAACAGCATCCCATGTTTTGCCTGTGTAGGAAAATAACTGCAGATGCCGGTACAAATCGAAGGTATCACAAAATGCTGGAGTAACTCAGCGGGTCAGGCAGCATCTCGGGTGACGTTTCGGGTCGAGACCCTTCTTCAGACTGGGTTCGATCTGACTAGGGGTGCAGAGTTTGTGCTAAGTCTGAAGAAGGGTCTCGGCCCGAAACGTCACCCATTCCTTCTCTCCCCTGACCCGCTGAGTTACTCCAGCGTTTTGTATGTGTCTTCGGCATCTGCAGTTTTCTTTTTCCTGAACTAAACCTCGGCTCCTCGTGTTGCGTTGAGGGAGCGGGTGGAGCCGACTGACTGACCTCAGGCGTTCCACAGTCACACTCTTCCCCAGTGTCCACCAGCTTGTTGCCGCAGAAGGGCGGGCTGTATTCCTCCTCAGGCCTGGGGATGTTCAGCAGACAGGAGCCCCCCTTGTTGATGATCATGGCTTCAAAGTCGTCCGCGCTGCAGCTGCTGAAGTTCATGGAGCCTCTGGAAGTAGATCGGACACATCAGGAGCGCAAAGTCAACTCTCAACTCTCCCAGCCTGTCCGGGCGGGCATCATTGTCCCGGCCCACACCACCCGACTCGCAATTTAAAAACATTGCAGAACAAATAAATCTGAGGTAAAGCAGACAAAATACTGGGGTAGAGCCAAAGAAATGTAGAAACGTAGAAAGTAGGTGCAGGAGTCGGCCATTCGGCCCTTCGAGCCAGCGCCCCCATTCAAAATATGATCATGGCTGATCATCCAGAATCAGTACCGCCTTCCTGCTCTCTCCCCATAATCCCTTGATTCCGTTAGCCCGAAGAGCTCTATCTAACTCTCTCTTGAATGGAGCCAAAGTGCTGGAGTAACTCAGCGGGTCAGGCAGCATCGAAGATCGACACCAAATGCTGGAGTAACTCAGCGGGTCAGGCAGCATCGAAGATCGACACCAAGTGCTGGAGTAACTCAGCGGGTCAGGCAGCATCGAGGATCGACACTAAATGCTGGAGTAACTCAGCGGGTCAGGCAGCATCGAGGATCGATACCAAGTGCTGGAGTAACTCAGCGGGTCAGGCAGCATTGAGGATCGATACCAAATGCTGGAGTAACTCAGCGGGTCAGGCAGCATCTCCGGACAGAAGGAATAGGTGACGTTACGGGTCGAGACCCTTCTTCAGACTGAGAGTCAGGGGGAGAGAGAAACAAGAGGTATGAAAAGGTTCAGAACAAATCGCAGCCGGCACCCATGACTCAAACAAGGTGGAGCCCACAATGGTCTGTTGTTGGCTGTGGAAGAGATGGCAATGAAGGGGATACAAACAGTGGAACTAGCAGGAGGACTAGAGTGGGGGAGGGATGGAGAGAGAGGGAATGCAAGGGTCACCCGACATTAGAGAAATCAATATTCATAATGCTGGGGTGTAAACTGCCCAAGACAAACATGAGGTGCTGTTCCAGCGGTTTACAATGTGTGGCCTCACTCTGACAGTGGAGGAAGGCCAGGACAGAAAGGTCAGTGAGGGAATGGGAAATACTGAAGTGCTGGAGTAACTCAGCGGGTCAGGCAGCATCTGTGGAGAACATGGATAGGTGACGTTTCACAGAGTGCTGGAGTAACTCAGCGGGACAGGCAGCATCTCTGAAGAACATGGATAGGTGACCTTTCGAGTCTTCAGACTGATTGTATAAGTTCATAGGAGCATAATTATGCCATTCAGCCCATCGAGTCTGCTCTGCTAGTCAATCATGGCTGATCCATTCTTCCCCCTGGTTGAATGGCCGAGATTGTAGGGCGATGGGAGGGGAAAGGAAAACTGGAAGGGAGGAGGGCAGGACAATTTACAATCTCACCAAGTCAATGAACCTACAGACCTGTACGTCTTGGAAGCGTGGGAGAAGTCCGGGGATCCCGGAGAAAACCCACGGGGGTCACGGTGAGAACGTACAAACCCCGTACAGGCAGCACCCGCAGTCAGGATCGAACCCGGGTCTCCGGCGCTGTGAGGCAGCAGCTCTACCCACTGTGCCACTGCTGTGCACGCGGATTGCTTTCTGACTAAACGGACTTTGTTTAATATAAGACAATAACTGCAGATGCTGGTACAAATCGAAGGTATTTATTCACAAAATGCTGGAGTAACTCAGCGGGTCAGGCAGCATCTCAGGAGAGAAGGAATGGGTGACGTTTGGGGTCTGAAGTCTGAAGAAGGGTCTCGACCCGAAACGTCACCCATTCCTTCTCCCCTGAGATGCTGCCTGACCTGCTGAGTTACTCCAGCATTTTGTGAATAAATGGACTTTGTTTGCTGCACAATTGGCAGCAGAGCCCAGAATTGCTCCCGCACATATCCACCTCAGGTCGTACGAAACAAAGTATTTGTTAAATACAGACACTCGCCGACTTATGTCAGCGTTACTTTTCGTGAACCATCCCCGTCCCCATCCCCAGCCCGAAATAACTCACTGAGAGGATTAACTGTCTCAGCGAGTCGCCTCTCAGACACCTCCTCCTACTTAAACATATAAGATTATTAAGGGGTTGGACACGTTAGAGGCAGGAAACATGTTCGCAATGTTGGGGGAGTCCAGAACAAGGGGCCACAGTTTAAGAATTAAGGGGTAGGCCATTTAGAACTGAGATGAGGAAAAACGTTTTCAGTCAGAGAGTTGTGAATCTGTGGAATTCTCTGCCTCAGAGGGCAGTGGAGGTCAATTCCCTGGATGCTTTCAAGAGAGAGCTAGATAGAGCTCTTAATGATAGTGGAGTCAGGGGGTATGGGGAGAAGGCAGGAACGGGGTACTGATTGTGGATGATCAGCCATGATCACGGTGAATGGCAGTGCTGGCTCGAAGGGCCGAATGGCCTACTCCTGCACCTATTGTCTATTGTCCTTGGACCATAATCCCACAGATCAGCACCAGGCCTTAATCTCAAACACCATTACTGATTTCATCACTTCTGGCTGTCTGCCTTCCACAGCCTCCAATCTTATCGTTTCCCAGCCCCGCATTTTTACCTCCTCGCCAAAATCCACAAACACAACTGCCCTGGCAGACCCATTGTTTCTGCCTGCTCCTGTCCCACGGAAATGATTTCCATGCACCTCGACTCCATCCTATCCCCCCTGGTCCAATCTCTCCCGACCTAGGTCCAAGACACCTCACATGCCCTTCGTCTCTTCAATGGCTTCCGCTTTCCGAGCCCCCACTCCCTCATCTTCACTGTGGACGTTCAGTCACTCTGCACCTCCATCCCCCACCAGGAAGGCCTCAAAGCCCTCCGTTTATTCCTCGACCGCAGAACCATCCAATATCCCGCTACCAACCCTCGACTCCACCGAGTGGAGCTGGTCCTCACCCTCAACAACTTCTCCACGGACTCCTCCCACTTCCTCCAAGTCCAAGGTGTAGCCATGGGCACCCGCATGGGCCCCAGCTAGGCCTGCCTCTTTGTCGGGTACGTTGAACAACCCCTGTGCCAGGCGTACACTGGCCCCGTCCCCGAACTCTACCTCCGTTACATTGACGACTGCATCGGTGCTGCCTCCTGCACCTGTGCAGAACTCATGGACTTCATCAACTTCACCACCAATTTCCATCCTGCACTCAAATCCACTTGGACCATCTCCGACACCTCCCTCCCCTTTCTTGATCTCACAGTCTCCATCACAGGAAATAGACTACTGACTGGCGTCTGTTACAAACCCACTGACTCCCACAACTATCTCGACTACACTTCTTCCCACCCTGCCTCCTGCAAAGACTCTATCCCCTACTCCCAATTCCTCCGTCTACGCCGCATCTGCGCCCAAGATGAGGTGTTCCATACAAGGAAATCCGAGATGTCCTCATTCTTTAGGGAATGGGGGTTCCCCTCTCCCATCATAGAGGGGGTCCTTCACTCGTGTCTCCTCGGTACCCCACAGCTCCGCCCTTGCTCCCCCTCCCCTTAGTCGCAACAGAGACAGAGTCCCCCTAGTCCTCACCTTCCACCCCATCAGACGTCGCGTACGACACATAATCCTCTGCAATCTTCGCCACTTCCAACGGGATCCCACCACGAGCCACATTTTCCCATCTCCACCCCTTTCCGCCTTCCGCAGAGACCGCAACTCCCTGGTTAACTCATCCCTTCCCACCCAAACCACCCCCTCCCCAGGTACCTTCCCCAGCAACCGCAGGAGATAGAAACATAGAAACATAGAAACATAGAAAATAGGTGCAGGAGTAGGCCATTCGGCCCTTCGAGCCTGCACAGCCATTCAATATGATCATGGCTGATCATCCAACTTAGTATCCCGTACCTGCCTTCTCTCCATACCCCCTGATCCCTTTAGCCACAAGGGCCACATCTAACTCCCTCTTAAATATAGCCAATGAACTGGCCTCAACTACCTTCTGTGGCAGAGAATTCCACAGACTCACCACTCTGTGTGAAAAACATCTTTCTCATCTCGGTCCTAAAAGACTTCCCCCTTATCCTTAAGCTGTGACCCCTTGTTCTGGACTTCCCCAACATCGGGAACAATCTTCCTGCATCTAGCCTGTCCAACCCCTTAGGAATTTTGTAAGTTTCTATAAGATCCCCCCTCAATCTTCTAAATTCCAGCGAGTACAAGCCGAGTCTATCCAGTAGAGATGCAACACCTGTCCCTCTACCTCCCCCCTCGACTCTGTCCAGGGACCCCCACAGTCCTTCCAGGTGAGGCAGAGGTTCACTTGCACCTCCTCCAACCTCATCTACTGTATCTGCTGTTCAAGATGTGGGCTCTTATACATCGGCAAGACCAAATTTTATATATTTTTTAAATATCGAGCCAATTAACCTACAAACCTGAACGTATTTGGAGTGTGGGAGGAAACTGAAGATATCGGAGAAAACCCACGCGGTCACGGGGAGAACGTACAAACTCCGTACAGACAGCACCCGCAGTCAGGATCGAACCGGGGTCTCCGGCGCTGCAACTCTATCGCTGAGCCCATTGATAAATGTAAAAATTGTCCCTCGTGTGTGTAGGACAGTGTTAATGTGCGGGGACCGCTGGGCGGTACGGACCCGATGGGCCGAAGGGCCCTGTTTCCGCGCTGTGTCTCTAAACTAAACTAAACTAAATTGCTTACAAGAGGGCAAGTTTTCCTAAGCCGCCTCTTGCGTGAGTCGGGGAATGCCCACATCGGGTTTGCCAATGGATTGAACGCTGGTGAACATGGGTCTCCTCAACAAAACCTGTTGTGCTGCACGAAGACAAGAGTTTGCTGAGAGAATGGATTTAGAGAACATTCTCATCAGCGGATGTGGAGGGGGTGTTTCCACTAGTGGGAGAGTCTAGGACCAGAGGCCACAGCCTCAGATGTAGAGGATGCTTCTTTTGGAAGGAGATGAGGAGGAATTTCTTTATCGGTCTGAAGAAGGGTCTCGACCCGAAACGTCACCCATTCCTTATCTCCTGAGATGCTGCCTGACCTGCTGAGTTACTCCAGCATTTTGTGATACCAGGAATTTCTTTATAGTCAGAGGGCGGTGAATCTGTGGGATTCTTTGCCACAAAAGGCTGTGGAGGCCAAGTCAGTGGATAGTTTTAAGGCGGGGATGGACAGATTCTTGATCAGTACAGATTGTGGTTCTGTATAGGTTTTTGACAAGTTATGGTTATCGTCTAATGTGCTCTGTCTTCCTGCTCATGATGGGTCAGGAGGATCATTCTTGCCTTCTGAAGAGTGGAATTGAAGGGAATTAAAACCGTGCCTTTTGAAGAGACCTGTAATCTCACCAGAGAGTTATAATAATACTGGTGCCATGGAGAATAATTAACGGGTAGAATCAAAGGAATTGTAATTCTAGCTGTCTCGCCATTGATTTGACGTTACTGTGGAGACGGGTGTCAGAGGTTATGGGGAGAAGGCAGGAGAAAGGGGTCATGAGGGAGAGATAGATCAGCCATGATTGAATGGGGGAGTAGACTTGATGGGCCTGTAGGAGCCATTTTGCATTTGTTAGTTATTTTTGCATATTATTATATTACTCTGTATCCTGCTTTATTTTTGGACACTAAGAGGTTAATGCTATGCTTACGTATGGGCTGGGCGGAGCAGAGAGCGTCCAGCTTCGGAGTTTCCAGCACCAGGGGCCACAGTTTAGCCAATAGACAATAGGTGCAGGAGGAGGCCATTCGGCCCTTCGAGCCAGCACCGCCATTCAATGTGATCATGGCTGATCATTCTCAATCAGTACCCCGTTCCTGCCTTCTCCCCATACCCCCTGACTCCGCTATCCTTAAGAGCTCTATCTAGCTCTCTCTTGAATGCATTCAGAGAATTGGCCTCCACTGCCTTCTGAGGCAGAGAATTCCACTGATTCACAACTCTCTGACTGAAAATGTTTTTCATCATCTCCGTTCTAAATGGCCTACCCCTTATTCTTAAACTGTGGCCCCTTGTTCTGGACTCCCCCAACATTGGGAACATGTTTCCTGCCTCTAACGTGTCCAACCCCTTAATAATCTTATACGTTTCGATAAGATCCCCTCTCATCCTTCTAAATTCCAGTGTATACAAGCCTAGTCGTTCCAGTCTTTCAACATATGACAGTCCCACCATTCCGGGTTTAAGAATAAGGGGGCGGCCATTTAGAACGGAGATGATGAAAAACCTTTTCAGTCAGAGAGTTGTAAATCTGTGGAACTCTCTGCCTCAGAAGGCAGTGGAGGCCAATTCTCTGGATGCTTTCAAGAGAGAGTTAGATGGAGCTGTTAATGATAGCGGAGTCAGGGGAGGGGGCAGGAACGGGGTACTGATTGTGGATGATCAGCCATGATCACATTGAATGGCGGTGCTGGCTCGAATGGCCAAATGGCCGACTCCTGCACCTATTGTCTATTGTTTTGTCGGCAATTCAAGCCAAGAAGCGGCTGATAGAAGTTCAGCCAAAAGAAGTAGCTGTAATGTAATCGGATGAAGAGCCTTCTGTCAAGAAATCTCTGCCGAAGATGAGATCTGGCAGTTCGTATTAATTACGTAGATTATGGTAGGATAATAGATTTTTACCAAGCAAATCAACGACAAGTCGGTGACCAGAGAGATGTTATTGCAACTTCAAATAAACGACTAACTAATTTAAACGTCGTGAAGATCTCTGTTGTAATCGCTTGCGTCTGGAAAGTTATCGTTCCACCTAATCTCCGTCAGCGGCGGCTTTGGAGCTAAACTGATAGACGAGAAGCTGGCCGCAATATCGGCCGTATGGCCTAATTCCGCTCCTAACACTTACAGGGGAAGAAAGTGCAGTGTGAGGAGGATACCAGTGGTGTGCACAAAAGTCAATCTCAGTAGAATGGTCGGCAAACATGGTTGACAGGGGAATTAGCCAGTTATGCATTCTGATTGGAAATAATTTCACTTCAGCAAACTAGCATGGAAAAAGGCCCTTCGGCCTAATGAGTCCAAGCCAACCATCGATCGCCCGTTCACGCTAGTTCTATGTTTTTCCATCTCATCCACTCTCTACACACAAGGGGCAATTTAGAGGCCAATTAATCTACAAATTAACCCACGTCTTTGGGATGTGAGAGGAAACTGGAGCACTCAGAGGAAACTCCTATGATCGTGCAAACTCCACACAGACAGCATCCAAGGTCAGGATTGAACCCGAGTCTCTGGCGCTGTTCAATGACGGATAAGTGGGAGAAGTGGGCATGCACCTGGGTGTTGCACAGGGCAGAGAGTTCCACGCTACGCTGAAACTTACCAAACGGTGAAAGGCCCGGATAGAGTGGATGTGGAGAAGACGTTTCCACCAGTGGGAGACTCTCGGACCAAAGGGCACAGCCTCAGAATGAAAGGGCGTAGCTACAGAAAAGAGACCAGGAGGAATTTCTTCAGTCAGAGGGTGGTGAATCTGTGGAATTCACGGCTGTGGAGGCCAAGTCTATGGATATGTTTAAGGCGGAGATAGATAGATTCTTGATTGGTACGGGTGTCAGGGGTTATGGGGAGAAGGCAGGAGAAGGGGGTTAGGAGAGATAATTCAGCCATGATTGAATGGGCTGAATGGCCTAATTCTGCTCCTCGAACTTAACTTAACTTAACTCAACTTAAGACAGGGGGTGAAAACTAGGGAGGTGGGGTTTATCTGTATTCAGTATTATTTGATTTGATTGGATAGCACACAAACAAAATCTTTTCATTGTACCCTTGTGATGTGGGAATAATCAATTGTGACACAGCGACATAGCTGGTAGAACCACTGCCTCACAGCGCCAGAGACCCGGGTTCGATCCTGACCAAGGGTGCTGGCTGTGTGGGGTTTACCTGTTCTCCCGGTGACCGCGTGGGTTTTCTCCGGGTGCTCCAGTCTCCTCCCACAACAGAGGAGACGTGCAGGGTTCGTGGGTCAATTGGCCTTTTGTAAACTTCCCCCTAGTGTGCAGGGAGCAGATGAGAACGTGGGAGAGAGTGTCCAGCTTCAAGTTTCTGGGCACGCACATTTCGGAGGACCTAACATGGTCCAATAACACTGCTGCGCTGGTCAAGAAGGCACAGCAACGACTGTTCTACCTGAGAACACTGAAAAAGTCTGGTCTACCCCAACAGCTGCTGACGACCTTCTACCGCTGCACCATAGAGAGCATCCTAACACATGGCATCCCTGTGTGGTACCTCAGCTGCACGGCGGCAGAGAGGAGAGCTCTTCAGTGGGTAGTCCATAGAGCTCAGAGGGCCATCGGAACACAGCTACCAGCCTTGGAGGGCATCTACAACACACGATGCCTCAGAAAAGCCACCAGCATCCACAAAGACTCTTCACACCCCTGCAACCGTCTGTTCGAACTTCTACCATCGGGCAGACGATACAAGGCCTTCTACGCCCGCACCTCCAGACTCAGGAACAGCTTCATCCCCAGGGCCATAGCTGCTATGAACCGGTCCTGCTGAGCCGGATGGTCACATCGCACAGTGAACCGGCACAGATCTACTTGCACTTTATTTTGTTCCAATTTGTTTCATTGGGTTGTTTAAATTAATACTGACTAGCTAATTAATTTATTGCATCGTATGGGAGGCGCATTCCCAATCTCGTTGTACCCCTGTACAATGACAATAAAGATATATTGTATTGGATAACATAGAACTAGCGTGAACAGATGATCGATGGTCGGTGTGGACTCGATGGGCTGAAGGGCCTGCCTCTGTGCTGTATCTCTAAACTAAAGCAGTAGCATTGGCCGCAAAGTGCTGGAGTGACTCGATAGGTCGGGCAACGTGTCTGGAGAACGTGGGAAGGTTAAGTTTAGGGTCAGGATGCTCCTTCAGACCCGAAACGTCACATAGACATAGAAACATAGAAACATAGAAAATAGGTGCAGGAGTAGGCCATTCGGCCCTTCGAGCCTGCACTGCCATTCAATATGATCATTGCTGATCATCCAACTCAGTATCCCGTACCTGCCTTCTCTCCATACCCCCTGATCCCTTTAGCCACAAGGGCCAAATCTAACTCCCTCTTAAATATAGCCAATGAACTGGCCTCACAGATCCATGTTCACCACAGATGCTGCCTGACCAGCTGAGTCTCTCAAGTACATTGTGTCCTTTTGTGTATTAAGCAGCATCTAATGTTTTTACTCGGTGTAGCAATGTGACAGACACAAAATGCTGGAGTAACTCAGCGGGACAGGCAGCTTCTCTGGATAGAAGGAATGGTGATGCTTTGGGTCGAGACCCTTCTTCAGATGCACCCACAGATGCTGCCTGTCCACCTGAGTGACTCCAGCACTTTGTGTCTCTCTGCGGTGTGAAACCTGCATCTGCAGTTCCTTCCTATGCCAGTGTAGCATTGTGCTACACTCCCAGAGAGTCCAGAACCAGGGGTCACAGATTAAAAACAAGGGGGAGGCCATTCAGGACGGAGATGAGGAAAATCTTTTTCACCCAGAGAGTTGTGAATCTGTGGGATTTCCTGCCACAGAAGGCAGTGGAGGCCAATTCACTGGATATATTCAAGATAGTTAGCTGACAGAATCAAGGGATATGGGGAGAAAGCAAGAACGGGGTACTGATTCTGGATGATCAGCCATGATCATATTGAATGGCAGGAAAATAACTGCAGATGCTGGTACAAATCGAAGGTATCACAAAATGCTGGAGTAACTCAGCAGGTCAGGCAGCATCTCAGAGAGAAGGAATGGGTGACGTTTCGGGTCATAGAAACATAGAAAATAGGTGCAGGAGTAGGCCATTCGGCCCTTCGAGCCTGCAACGCCATTCAATATGATCATGGCTGATCATCCAACTCAGTATCCCGTACCTGCCTTCTCTCCATACCCCCTGATCCCTTTAGCCACAAGGGCCACATCTAACTCCCTCTTAAATATAGCCAATGAACTGGCCTCAACTACCTTCTGTGGCAGAGAATTCCACTCTGTGGCAGAGAATTCAGACTGAAGTCTGAAGAAGGGTCTCGACCCGAAACGTCACCCATTCCTTCTCTCCGAGATGCTGCCTGACCTGCTGAGTTACTCCAGCATTTTGTGATACCTTCACATTGAATGGCGGTGCTGGCTGGAAGGGCCAAATCTTCTACGTTTCGATGCTGGCTACTTACGTGGCTCCAGCATTCATGATGCAGACTTTTGCTCCACAGCGACAGTTTCGATCGTTGTCGTGGGTCATGCCCAGGTTGTGACCCAACTCATGAGCCATGATGGAGGAAAAGTACTGAATGTTGGAGGAAAACTGGACAAGAAAGCAGAACGTTAAATGCTGGAACGCCCCGAATCAGGCCATTAAACACGGCTGCAATCACCAACAACTCCTCCTGGACCACCCACATTTGAAGCAATGGCCCTAAGGCGAACACCAACGTCTCCACTTCCTTAGGAGGCTCGGGAAGTTTGGCACGTTCCCAACAACTCTCACCAACTTCCACAGATGCACCGCGGAAAGCATTTTATCGGGATGCATCACAGCTGGGTTTGGGAACAGCTCCATGCAAGACTGCAAAAAATTGCAGAGAATTGTGGACGCACAAACCAACCTCATTTCCATGGACTCCATCTACACCCCACGCTGCCTCGGCAAGGCCAGCAGCATCATCGAGGACCAGTCTCACCCAGGCCACTCCCTCGTCTCCCCTCTCCCATCGGGCAAAAGTAAGAATTTCATTGTTCCTTTCCGGGGCATATGACAATAAAACACTTTGGGCCTCTCTTGCATTTTTGAGCTCCCCCTCCACAAAATGGAGGCTCGGATAACAGGGTGGCACAGTGGCGCAGCGGTAGAGTTGCTGCCTCACAGCGCCAGAGTCCCAAGTTCGATCCTAACTACGGGTTACGTAGGTTTGTACGTTCTGCCTGTGACCGAGTGTGTTGTCTCCGGGTGCTCCAGTTTCCTCCCACATCCCAAAGACGTGCAAGTTTGTAGGTTGACACAAAATGCTGGAGGTCAGGCAGCATCTCCGGAGAGAAGAAATGGGCGACGTTTCGGGTCGAGACCCTTCTTCAGACTGATGTCAGGGGAGGGGGCGGGACAAAGATAGAATGTAGTCAGAGACAGGAAGACTAGTGGGAGAACTGGGAAGGGGGGGGGGGATAGAGAGGGAAAGCAGGGGTTATCTGAAGTTAGAGAAGTCAATGTTCATACCGCTGGGGTGTAAACTGCCCAAGCGAAATATGAGGTGCTGTTCCTCCAATTTGCGCTGGGGCTCACTCTGACAATGGAGGAGGCCCAGGACAGAAAGGTCAGATTGGGAATGGGAGGGGGAGTTGAAGTGCTGAGCCACCGGGAGATCAGGTTGGTTAAGACGGACTGAGCGGAGGTGTAAGGCGAAACGATCGCCCAGGTTTGTTGGTTAATCGGTGTCGGTAAATGGTCCCTGGCACGTAAGATAGAATGGGTGTACGAGGTGCGGTGATCGCTGGTCGGCCTGGTTACGCTGTCTCTCGAAACTAAATTAAACAACATCCACTATTTGTTTGTCTCGAAAGTACCCGAAGAAAATACCACTGGAAAATACCACTGTCGAGCAAAATCAGCACAAGCTCAGAGAAGTCAAAGAGCATAAGAAAATAACTGCAGATGCTGGTACAAATTGATTTATTCACAAAATGCTGGAGTAACTCAGCAGGTCAGGCAGCATCTCGGGAGAGAAGGAATGGGTGACGTTTCGGGTCGAGACCCTTCTTCAGACTGGAGAAGGGTCTCGACCCGAAACGTCACCCATTCCTTCTCTCCCGAGATGCTGCCTGACCTGCTGAGTTACTCCAGCATTTTGTGAAGAAGTCAAAGAGCAGTCAGCTTTCATGTTAATATGAAAAGATGGTGAGAAATGACTGCATACCACATTGATTCCTCCACTGTAGCTCCTTGAACAGATGGTGCTGACAAAGGCCATTCCTGCAGTCCCTCCGAATCCTTTCTTCCTGGAATGAATCAAAGAATAAGGGGTTTAAGAATAAGGGGTCGGCCATTTTGGGACGTAGATGAGGGGAAAAAAACCTTTTCACCCAGAGAGTTGTGAACCTGTGGACTTCTCTGCCACCGAAGGCAGTGGAGGCCGATTCACTGGATGTTTTCAAGAGTGAGTTAGATATAGCTCTTAGGGCTAACGGAATCAAGGGATATGGGGAGAAAGCAGGGACGGGGTACTGATTTTAGATGATCAGCCACGATCATATTGAATGGCGGTGCTGGCTCGATGGGCTGAATGGCCTACTCCTGCACCTATGTTTCTATGTTTCTATGTTTCTATGTTTCTATGTTTCTATGTTTCTATGTTTCTATGTTTCTAAAGCAAAAGGGAAAGATGAACAAACAAGGAACAGCAGATGCTAGTTCACAAAAAGAGTTTTTAAGAGTGAAGTGCTGCCCAATCCAATCTCTGGTCAGGTATGTATTCAGCTTGTATTATTGTGCGGCTGATTCAGCGACAATGAACCTTAGATCCATCTGTGATTATCTCCCATCAACAACGAGAGTCGTGGAATCCTTCCTGCACAAGAGACCACTCAGTCTATCAATGCAATCCTAATCCTTCTACACAACCTGCCGGCGAGGGGGGGTCCGCCGTGGAGCGGGGGGGGGGGAGACAAAGGAGGACCTGGTGTTGGGGGGAATCACCGTGAGGGGGGAAGGAGAAACAAGGAGGACCTGGCATGGGGGGGACCCACGGTGAGGGGAGGGGAAGGAGATCCAAGGAGGACATGGTGTTGGGGGAATCACCGTGAGGGGGGGGAAGGAGAAACAAGGGGGACCTGGTGTGGGGGGAACCGTCGTGAGGGGGGGGGAGGAGAAACAAGGAGGACCTGGTGTTGGGGGAACCGTCATGAGGGGGAGGGGGGAACAAAGGAGGACCTGGTGTGGGGGGAAACACCGTAAGGGGGGGAAGATGAACCAAGGAGGACCTGGCATGGGGGGAACCATCGTGAGGGGGGGAGGAGAAACAAGGAGGACCTGGCATGGGGGGGCCGTTGTGAGGGGGGAAGGTGAACAAAGGAGGACCTGGTGTGGGGGGAACTGTCATGAGGGGGGGGAAGGAGAACCAAGGAGGACCTGGCATGGGGGGGAGGGGGGAACAAAGGAGGACCTGGCATGGGACACTTTGTGACTTTGTCGGCGCCCTTTAAGTGGCGACTCTTTGCATACCCTGGGCATGCAAAACAATGAATGTCATTGTGACTTGCCTATTGCCAATTTGTGTCTATCTACGATTCAGAGGGACATGGGCCAAAGGCGGGAAGGTGGCACTAGTCAGGCGATATAGGGAGAATGGTGGCACAGCGGTAGAGTTGCTGCCTTACAGCGAATGCAGCGCCGGAGACCCGGGTTCGACCCTGACTACGGGTGCTGTCTGTACGGAGTTTGTACGTTCTCCCCGTGACCTGCGTGGGTTTTCTCCGAGATCTTCGCTTTCCTCCCACACTCCAAAGACGTGCAGGTTTGTAGGTTAATTGGTTCGGTATAAATGTAAACATTGTCCCTAGTGGGTGTAGGATAGTGTTAGTGTGCGGGGATCGCTGGGCGGCGCGGACCCGGTGGGCCGAAGGGCCTGTTTCCGCGCTGTATCTCTAAATCTAAAAGGCAGGAGAATGGCGTTGAGGGGGAGAGATAGATCAGCCGTGATTGACTCGATCGGCGGAGTGGACTCGATGGGCTGAATGGCCTAATTCTGCTCCTATCACTTATGAACATGAACGTAAGGGCAACATTTTGGCAGCTGATTGCTTTGCTCCTTCTTGCACGCGGTATTAACAGGCAGAAGACTTACAGAATCAACTGTCCACTGTCGTGTCTATGCCGAGGAAGCAGGTCCTTCTCTCTCCACTGCATAAAGCGGCCCAGCACTTCACCCGCGCCTCCATCTATGCTGATCGGATTGACGTGGGACCAGATCTCCAAACCAACCAGCACGATCCGAATGTTCAAAGACTTGTATATCTGTGCGAGGGAGGAGGGGTGGGGGTGGTGGTGAGAGTGGAGGTGAGGGTGGGGGTGGGGTGGGGGTAAGTGTGGGGGTGGGGTGAGGGTGGGGTGGGGGTAAGTGTGGGGGTGGGGGTGGGGGTGAGGGTGGGGTGGGGGTAAGTGTGGGGGTGGGGGTGAGGGTGGGGGTGGGGTGAGGGTGGGGGTAAGTGTGGGGGTGGGGGTGAGGGTGGGGGTGGGGTGAGAGTGAGGGTGGGGGTGGAGGTGAGGGTGGGGTTGGGGGTAGGGGTGAGGGTGAGGGTGGGGGTGGGGGTGAGAGTGGAGGTGAGGGTGGGGGTGGAGGTGGGGTGGGGGTGAGGGGGGGAGAGACAGAGTTTAATTAATCTCGCTCCACTTTATCACTGGATGGACAAGAAAACAACTCAAGTAAAGCACAAAGTAGGTGGTGCAGCGGTAGAGTTGCTGCCTTACGGCACCAGAGACCCGGGTTCGATACCGACTACGGGTGCTGTCTGTACGGAGTTTGTACTTTCTCCCCACGAGTTTTCTCAGAGATCTTCGGTTTCCTCCCACACTTCCACAAGACGTGCAGGTTTGTAGGTTAATTGGCTTGGTATACGTGTAAATTGTCCCTAGTGTGTGTAGGATAGTGTTGGTGTGCGGGGATCACTGGTCATCATGGACTCGGTGGGCCGAAGGGCCTTTTTCAGCGCTGTATCTCTAAACTAAACTAAACTACTGGAGGAACTCAGCTGGTCAGGCAGCATCTGTGGAGAGAATGAACAGGCGACGATTTGGGTCGGGACATTACAAGGATATTGCAAGGACCTGAGGGCCTGAGATATAGGGAGAGGTTCAGCAGACTGGGACTTGGGGCACAGAAGGCTGAGGGGTGATCTTATAGAGATATGTGAAACCATGGCGGGAATAGATAGGGTGAATGAATAGTCTTTTACGCAGCATAGGGGAATCAAGGACCAGACGACATGGGTTTAAGGTGAGAGGGGAAAGATGTAATGGGAACCTGAGGGGCAGCTTTCTGCACAGAGGGTGGTGGGTGTATGGAACAAGCTGCCACAGGAGGGAGTTGAAGCAGAACAATAGCAACGTTTAAAAGGCATTTGGGTAGCCTGGATAGGAAAGGTTTAGAGGGATACTAGACCAAGTGGACCCGTTGGGCCCAAACCTCTCCTGCATTGGTGCAACACCCTCTCCTCCACCACTCCCCCCTCCCCTTTACCCCCCTCTCCCCTCCCCCCTCCCTCCTCCCCTCAACTCTCCCCCCTCACCCCAGCCCCCTCCCGCTCCCTCCACCCTCTCCCCCTCCCCTCCACCCACTCCGCCTCCCCTCCCCCCCACCCCTTCCGCCTCCCCTCCCCCCACTCCCTCCATCCCCCTCAACCCCCTTTACCCTCCCTACTCCCCCCTTCCCGTCTCCCTCCCTCCCTCCCCTCTCCTCCCCCCTCCCTCCCCCACTCCACTCTCCCCCCCTCCCCCCTCCCCCCCTTCCCCCACCACCTCCCCCTCCCCTCCCCCTCCCTCCTCCCCTCCCTCAGAGATAGATTTAAACTTTAAAATGTGAATAACTTTAAAAATATAACACCGATTTCAATGAAACCTCTTCCATTAGCACCAAAGGGACGACGGTGAGTAAAGTGGGTCTAACATTGCCGCGCTATCATGTACCAATTTGGCTGTAGTTCAGGAACAAAGAAACAAACAAACGAGAGTTTTAGTGTATAAATGGGCCTGATATGGGCCTATAGGACGGGCTTAGTTGAGGCGTCTTGGTCAGAATGGGCATTGGGGCCAAAGGGACTGTTTCCGTACTTCATGACGATGACTATAATTAACGTGGAATTGGGGAAGAATAAGCAAGGAAAAGTTATAGACACAAAAAGCTGGAGTAACTCAGTGTTGGAACAGGCCCTTCAGCCCAACTTGCCTACACTGGCCAACATGTCCCACATCAGTCCTGTGGTCCTGGTGAGTTTGCCCTGCGAGTAAGTTGAGTTTGGAGGTATCAAATGGAAACAGGCCCTTCGGCCAACCGAGTCCGTGCTGGCCATCGATCACACTAGTTGTACGTTATCCCACTTTCTCAGCCACTCCCCACATACTAGGGGGCAATTTACAGGGGGTATGGGGAGAGGGCAGGAACGGGGTACTGATTGAGATTGATCAGCCATGATCACATTGAATGGTGGTGCTGGCTCGAAGGGCCGAATGGCCTACTCCTGCACCTATTGTCTATTGTCGACAGAGGGCCAATTAACCTGTAAACCCGCACGTCCTTGTGATGTGGGAGGAAACCGGGGCACCCGGAGGAAACCCACACGGTCATAGGGCAAACTCCACACGAACTCCACACAAACAGCGCCTGAGGTCAGGATTGAACCTAGGACTCTGGCACTGTGAGACAGCAGCTCTACCTGCTGCACCACTCTTTTGCCACGACTGGCTACTATGAAGCCCTCTCTGGTCTGGCTCGTGTGTCAATACTGTTTAATTGTCATATGTACTGACAATGGGACAATGGAACTCTTGCAGCAGCAAAACAGGCCCTGCAACACAATACAGTGAAGGGTCTCGACCCGAAACCTATCAGTCTGAAGAAGGATCTCGACCCGAAATGACACCCGTTCCTTCAGGCAGCATCTCTGGAGAGAAGGAATGGGCGACGTTTCGGGTTGAGACCCTTCTTCAACTGTGGAGCCTCTGCATGTCTGAAAAAGTCCACCTGGTTCATGAATGTTCTTCGGAGAGACCATCAAAGTATCATCAATATGGACGTCCTTTTGTTGGTTGCCCGAAGGACCTGGAGCCTTTTTTTTGCACCAGCATTGGGTTTATTAATTTATTGATTTTTAAATTTATTATCTGTTATCTATCGGTATTGTGTATTGTGCGCTGGAGTAACTCAGCGGGACAGGCAGCATCTCTGGAAAGAAGGAATAGGTGTCATTTCGGGTCGAGATCCTCTCATCCTTCTAAACTCCAGTGAATACAAGCCTAGTCTTTCCAATCTTTCCTCTCATGACAGTCCCTCCATCCCTCCATCCCAACTGCATCTGCACTTCCTTCTTACACAGACCATTAATTAATCCCCAGTCCCCTGAAATCGGTCTGAAGAAAGGTCTCGACCCGAAACGCCACCCATTCCTTCTCTCCAGAGATGCTGCCTGTCCCGCTGAGTTACTCCAGCATTTTGTGTCCATCTTCGATTTAAACCAGCATCTGCAGTTCCTCCCTACACGTGAAGAAAGGTTTTGTTCTGCTGAAGGAACTCAAAGCGCACTTACTCCATCAAGGTAGTTGGCAACTTGAACCATCTGCTCCCTGACGGCCGTCTCGTTGCTGGTCATGTCAAACTGCACAAGAGAGAGAAGCATGGGCATTAGAGAACTTCAACCAAAGATACTAGAGGAGCAAGATGAACCACTCCGTCAAAATCGCCCATACTGAAGTGCAGTACGCAAAGGAGCGGGACGGCCGCCATTTTAGTAAGCAAACCCCACCGTTCGCTCTGCCTCTCGCAGTGTAATCAGTGTTGTGGGGGAACAGTATGTGTGATGATACCATTAAAATGCAGAATATATCTCATCTATCAATTTGCAGATTGTTGTTATTTTTCTTTTAAAATGTTTCTGCAAGTTTCTGCCTACTAAAATGGCCGCCGTGACGTACTACGGTTTTTAGGGTCGAGTGGTCTATCTTGCTCTGCTCTATTATCTTTGAGCACAACTTTAATTCCTTCACTTGTCTCTTCTGTTGGAAGCACGCACGATACGATACGATAGAACTTTATTTTATGCCAACAGTCATCAAACACAAAATACATGAAACAGGAAATTAAAGTCACGAGTGGAAAGGATTGGGGACGTGTAAAGATTGCACCTCTAGTCCTAGACTCTCCCACTAGTGGAAACATCCTCTCCACATCCACTCTATCTCCCCTTTCATAAGGTCAAAAGTGATAGGAGTAGAATTAGGCCATTTGCCCCATCAAGTCTACTCCGCCATTCAATCATGGCTGATCTATCTCTCCCTCCTATCCCCATTCTCCTACCTTCTCCCCATAACCTCTGGCACCTCAGTCTAGGATTAGGGGAGGGGGGAGTCAGTCTACCCCACGACAGAAGGGGGAGGAGTTGTACAGTTTGATAGCCACAGGGAAGAAGGATCTCCTGTGGCGTTCTGTGCTGCATCTTGGTGGGACCAGTCTGTTGCTGAAGGTGCTCCTCAGGTTGACCAGTGTGTCATGGAGGGGGCGAGCTGTATTGTCCAGGATGCTCCGCAGTTTGAGGAGCATTCTCCCCTCCAAGACCACCCCCCGTGAATCCAACTCCACCCCCAGGGCAGAGCCAGCCTTCCTGATGAGCTTGTTAATCCTTGAAGGTGGAGTAACTCAGCGGGTCAGGCAGCATCTCTGGAGAGAAGGGATGGGTGACGTTTCGGGTCGAGACACTTCTTCAGACTGATGTCAGGGGGGGAGGGACAAAGAAAGGATATAGTTGGAGACAGGAAGTCAGTGGGAGAACTGGGAAGGGGGAGGGGAAGAGAGGGACAGAGGAGCTATCTAAAGTTAGAGAAGTCAATGTTCATACCGCTGGGGTGTAAGCTGCCCAAGCGAAATATGAGGTGATGTTCCTCCAATTTCCGGTGGTCCTCACTATGACACTGGAGGAGGCCCATGACAGAAAGGTCAGACTGGGAGTGGGAGGGGGAGTTGAAGTGCTGAGCCACCGGGAGATCAGGTTGGTTAAGGCGGACTGAGCGAAGGTGTTGAGCGAAACGATCGTCGAGCCTGCGTTTGGTCTCGCCGATGCAGAGAAGTTAATTCTTGAGACTTACCATCTCCTTGTCCACAACCAGAAACAACTCAACGTATCGAGTCTGAGGCAGTATAGCTCGCTTGTTCTGAAAACGACAGAAGCATTTATTTTATTCAAACACAATTACTTTCCAATTAACCTACTACAACACCAGACAGCACTCCTTAAAATAAGGGTGGGGGGGGGGGGGAGCTGGAGACACTCAGCAAGCCAGGCAGCGTCAACGGAGGGACAAACTGGGTTAAATCACATTGGAAACCTGAGGTAAATTAAGTTTAAGGTGGAGAGAATGGCAGGAGAATGTTGGGAAGGATGAAATAGGTAGTAAAGAAAGCAAACTCAATGCTCCCATTTATTTCAAGAGGGCTTGTAAAGAAAAGCAGGGATGTAATGCTGAGGCTCTATAAGGTGCTGGTCAGGCCGCATTTGGAGTACTATGACCAAATCTGGGCCCCATATCTGAGGATGTGCTGGCTCTGGAGAGGGTCCAGAGGAGGTTTACAAGAATGATCCCAGGAACGAGTGGGTTAACTAACATACGATGAGCGTTTGTCGGCTTTGGGCCTGTACTCGCTGGAGTTTAGAAGAATGAGGGGGGACCTCATTGAAACTTACAGAACAGTGAAAGGCTTGGATAGAGTGGATGTGGAGAGGATGTTTCCACTAGTGGGAGAGTCTAGGACTAGAGGTCACAGCCTCAGAATTAAAGGACGTTCTTTTAGGAAGGAGATGAGGAGGAATTACTTTAGTCGGAAGGTGGTGAATCTGTGGAATTCTTTGCCACAGAAAGCTGTGGAGGCCAAGTCTGTGGATATTTTTAAGGCAGGGATAGATAGATTCTTGATTAGTACGGGCGTCAGAGGTTATGGGGAGAAGGCAGGAGAATGGGGTTAGAAGGGAGAGATAGGTCAGCCACGATTGAATGGCGGAGTAGACTTGGTGGGCTGAATGGGCTATCACTTATGACCTTATGAAAGTGGAGATAGAATGGATGTGGAGAGGATGTTTCCAGTAGTGGGGGAGTCTAGGACGTGAGCCACAACAACCATGTCACCTCCTCAGAACAAAAGGGCATCACTTCAGAAAGGAGATGAGGAGGAATTTGTTTAGTCAGAGGCTGTGAAATTCATTGCCACAGGTGGCTGTGGCGGCCGAGTCATTTTGTGTCTAGAAATCTATTGGTATCAGTGTATTGTTGCGATATGTGTGGAGATACAGTGAAAGTCACTTTGTGTTGTGAGCTATCAGGGCAAATCATCCATACAAGAGTACACTGGGCAATGCAAAAAGAGAAAGAGTGCAGAGCATAGTGTTACAGCTACAGAGAAAGTGCAGATTTAAAAATACAGGTGCAGGAGGAGGCCATTCGGCCCTTCGAGCCAGCACCGCCATTCAATGTGATCATGGCTGATCATTCTCAATTAGTACCCCGTTCCTGCCTTCTCCCCATACCCCCTGACTCCGCTATCCTTAAGAGCTCTATCTAACTCTCTCTTGAAAGCATCCAGAGAATTGGCCCCCACTGCCTTCTGAGGCAGAGAATTCCACAGATTCACAACTCTCTGAGTGAAAATGTTTTTCTTCATCTCCGTTCTAAATGGCCTACCCCTTATTCTTAAACTGTGGCCCCTGGTTCTGGACTCCCCCAACATTGGGAACATGTTTCCTGCCTCTAGCGTGTCCAATCCCTTAATAATCCTATATGTTTTAATAAGATCCCCTCTCATCCTTCTAAATTCCAGTGTATACAAGCCCAGTCGCTCCAGTCTTTCAACATACGACAGTCCCGCCATTCCGGGAATTGACCTAGTGAACCTACTAGGTCCCTCAATAGCTGCACTCCCTCAATAGCAAGAATGTCCTTTCTCAAATTTGGAGACCAAAAATGCACACAGTACTCCAGGTGTGGTCTCACTAGCGCCCTGTACAACTGCAGAAGGACCTCTTTGCTTCTATACTCAACTCCTCTTGTCATGAAGGTCAACATTCCATTGGCTTTCTTCACTGCCTGATGTACCTGCATGCTTACTTTCAGTGACTGATGAACAAGGACACCCAGATCTCGTTGTACGTCCCCTTTTCCTAACGATACCATTCAGATCATAATCTGCCTTCCTGTTCTTACCACCAAAGTGGATAACCTCACATTTATCCACATTAAACTGTATCTGCCATGCATCCGCCCACTCACACAACCTGTCCAAGTCACCCTGCATCCTCATAGCATCCTCCTCACAGTTCACACTGCCACCCAGCTTTGTGTCATTTGCAAATTTGCTAATGTTACTTTTAAGTCATTAATGTATATTGTAAATAGCTGCGGTCCCAGCACCGAGCCTTGCAGTACCCCACTAGTCACCGGCTGCCTGCACAATTGGCTTGGTATAAGTGTAAATTGTCCTCAGTGTGTGTGAAGGATAGTGTTAGTGTGCGGGGATCGCTGGTCGGCGCGGACTCGGTGGGCCGAAGGGCCTTTTGCTACGCTGTATCTCCAAACTAAAACTGAACCGAATTGAAGACTTTGTCACATGTGACAAGTCAGGGTGAAATTCTTTGCTTGCCTACCCAAGATATGCAAATAGTCGCCCATCAACAGAGCTTACAAAGTTAAACCCCCCCATGCCAGGTCCACCCCCCCCACCCCCTCACGCCCCCCCCCCCATGCCAGGTCCACCCCCCCACACTCTCACGCCCCCCCACGCCTAAACTATGACTTACACGCAGGAAGCCCGTCATAGATTGTCCATCGTGTGAATGCTGCCCGACACCACTGTGGTTATCCGGGAGCACAGGGACAGTCTCATTGGACACACCGCAAGTCAAAGGCTTTTCCAATAGGTCCTGCATCCGATACACCAGGTGCTGGAAGCTGCTGGACTTCTCCAAGGGTTCAATAACATAATGTGTATTGGCCATGTGCAGTAGACCTCTGCAAAAGGAAAGTACAAGTCACGTTTGTTGAGACGTAAAGTCTTCAGTACGTACATTATCACCTCGACGGTGGCGGCGCGACGGTAGAACGGCTGCCTTGCAGCGCCAGGGACCCGGGTTCCATCCTGACTTCAGGTGCTGTCTTTACGGAATTTTCCCCGTGACCGCGTGGGTTTTCTCCGGGTGCTCCAGTTTCCTCGCACCTCCCCAAAACGTGCAGGTTTGTAGGTTAATTGGCTGCTGTAAAATTACCCCGTGTGTAGGGAGTCATAAGGAATAGGAGTTGAATTGGGCCATTCGGCCCATCAAGTCTACTCCGCCATTCAATCATGGCTGCTCTATCTCTCCCTTCTAACCTCATGCCCCATGCTCTACTCCATATTCACACACGACTGTGTTCCTGCATTCGACACCAACACCATTGTCAAGTTTGCAGACGACACAACGGTGATCGGGCTGATCACCAATGGTGATGAAACACACTACGGAGCGGAGGTGCAGAACCTGGCGGACTGGTCCTCTGATAACAACCTGTCCCTAAACACCTCCAAGACCAAGGAGCTGATCATCAACTTCCGTAGATCACACAACGGGGAATACGCCCCGATCTTTATCAACGGGGACAGTGTGGAGAGAGTGTCCAGCTTCAAGTTTCTGGGCACTCACATTTCGGAGGACCTCACATGGTCCATTAACACCGCTGCGCTGGTCAAGAAGGCACAGCAACGACTGTTCTACCTGAGAACACTGAAAACTTTTGTTTCACTGGGTTGTATAAATTTATGATGATTAGCTAATTAATTTAATGCATCGTATGGGAGGCGCATTCCAAATCTCGTTGTACCCCTGTGCAATGACAATAAAGATATATTGTATTGTATTGTATAAGAAAATAACTGCAGATGCTGGTACAAATCGAAGGTATTTATTCGCAAAATGCTGGAGTAACTCAGCAGGTCAGGCAGCATCTCAGGAGAGAAGGAATGGGTGACGTTTCGGGTCGAGTCCATTCTTCAGACAGAAGTCAGGGGGGCGGGACAAAGGAAGGATATAGGTGGAGACAGGAAGATAGAGGGAGATCTATGGGTCCTTGGATGGAGTTGAGGGGGGAGGTAAAGGTTTCTTTCGCAGAGACCGTTCCCTCCGTAACTCCCTGGTCCACTCGTCTCTTCCTACCCAAACCACCCCATCCCCGGGCACTTTCCCCTGCAACCGCACGAGATGCAACACCTGTCCCTTTACCTCCCCCCTCAACTCCATGTAAGGACCCAAACAGTCTTTCCAGGTGAGACAGAGGTTCACCTGCACCTCCACCAACCTCATCTATTGCATCCGCTGCTCCAGATGTCAACTTCTTTACATCGGCGATCGCTTCGCTCAATACCTGCGCTCAGTCCACGTTGGCCAAACTGATCTCCCGGTGGCTGAGCACTTCAACTCCCCCTCCCAGTCTGACCTTTCTGTCATGGGCCTCCTCCAGTGCCATAGTGAGGCCCACCGGAAATTGGAGGAACAGCACCTCATATTTCGCCTGGGCAGCTTGCAGCCCAGTGGTATGAACATCGACTTCTCCAACTTTAGATAGTTCCTCTGTCCCTCTCTTCCCCTCCCCCTTCCCAGTTCTCCCTCTATCTTCCTGTCTCCACCTATATCCTTCCTTTGTCCCGCCCCCCTGACATCAGTCTGAAGAAGGGTCTCGACCCGAAACGTCACCCATTCCTTCTCTCCTGAGATGCTGCCTGACCTGCTGAGTTACTCGAGCATGTTGTGAATAAATACCTTCGTATTGTATTGTATTGTCCTGCCTTTTCCCCATAATCTCAGACACCCGCACTAATCCAGAGTGGATGATAAAGTGGAAGAACAGAGAAGTAGTGTGAACGGGTGATCGATGGTTGACGTGGGCTCGGTGGGCCAAAGGGTCCGTTTCCATGCTGCATCTCCAAACTAAACTAAATGGTCCTTCACGGTGACCTCTCGTTCATAGGCAGGTTGGAGGAGTTTCATTCGGTAAGTTTCTATTGGCACATTCAGATACAGTCCAAATGGAAGGTCGTCTAAGCATGACAAAGACAAAGGCTGGGTTGTAGATGGCAGAGAGAGAGCAATGTGGTAACCTATGCTGAGGGCATGCAGCGCAGGTTCACACGATCAATTCCCGGAATGGCGGGACTGTCATATGTTGAACGACTGGAGCGACTGGGCTTGTGTACACTGGAATCTCGAAGGATGAGAGGGGACCTTATTGAAACATGTAAGATTATTAAGGGATTGGACACGCTGGAGGCAGGAAACATGTTCCCGATGTCGGGGGAGTCCAGAACCAGGGGCCGCAGTTTAAGAATAAGGGGTGGGCCATTTCGAACTGAGATGAGGAAAAACTTTTTCACTCAGAGAGTTGTGAATCTGTGGAATTCTCTGCCTCAGAAGGCAGTGGAGGCCAATTCTCTGGATGCTTTCAAGAGAGAGTTAGATGGAGCTCAGTGATAGCGGAGTCAGGGGTATGGGGAGAAGGCAGGAATGGGATACTGATTGTGGATGATCAGCCATGATTTACATTGAATGGCAGTGCTGGCTTGAAGGGCCGAATGGCCTCCTCCTGCACCTATTGTCTATTTTAGCAATACATTGCATGGCAACTTCTCAGCTTCTCAGGCAACTTTTGTGCCTGTCCTGCCTAACCAGCTGAGTTACTCCAGCTTTTACTGTCCATTCCTTCTCCCTCCATCCCTCCCCCACCCTAGTCACGATACTAGTCTGAAGAAGGGTCTCGATCCGAAATGTCACCCATTCCTTCCCACAAGAGATGCTGCCTGTCCCGCTGAGTTACTCCAGCGTTTTGTGCCTATCTTCGGTTTAAACCAGCATCTCCAGTTCCTTCCTACACGCACTAGTTTCACTGTCGTCCTGTTGAGGTTCCCTCTCTGGATAACTCATTATCACCTATCCCACAGCCAACAATGGACCATTGTGAGCTCCGCCTTTCCTTGATTATCATTGCTTTTTGCGTGCCTTCCATTCATTAGTCCTATTGGCCGTCTGTATCACTCGCGTCCCTTTCCCCTGACTCTCAGTGTGAAGAAGGGTCTCGACACGAAACGTCACCCGATCCTTCTCTCCAGAGATGCTGCCTGACCCGCTGAGTTACTCCAGATTTTTGTGTCTGCCTTCAGTTTAAGCCAGCACCTACATTTCCTCCCTGTTGGTCGGCGCGGAGTCGGTGGGCCGAAGGGCCTGTTTCCACGCTGTATCTCTAAAGTCTGACATCGGCTGTGTATGGGGCGGATGCGAAATTTGGATATCACGGAACTGGTGAATGGGTGATCGATGGTCGGCATGGAGTCGGTGGGCCGAAGGGCCTGATTCCACACTGTATCTCTCAATTAATCGATCCTGCTGTCTCTCCAGGGGATAACAGCACCGGAAAACAATAGAGTGACACTATGGCACAGTGGTAAAGTTGCTGCACTGCCCCAGGGTCCCGGGTTCGAACCTGACTACGGGTGCTGTCTGTACGGAGTTTGTACCGACTAGCGATCCCCACACACTAACACTATCCTACCCACAATTTTACCAAGCTTATTAGACTACAAACCTGTACGTCTTTAGATTGTCGGAGGAACCTCCTCAGTGTTTTGCAATATAGTTTAATTTAGAGATACAGCGTGGAAACAGGCCCTTCGGCCCACCGAATCAGTGATAACCCATTCGGATCAGTTCTATCCTGCACACAGGGGCACAGAAGGCAATTGGCTTCTGTAAATTGTCCCGTGAACGTAGGATAGAGGTAGTGTACGGTCGATCGCTGGTCGGTGCGGACTCGATGGGCCGAAGGGCCTGCTTCCAAGCTGCGTCTCCGAACACCACTCATCTCACACCCCGCACCTTACCTGAGCCCGTCACACGTGCTAACAGCAACCATGGAACTTTCCATCCCTTCCACAAATCCTTGGAAATGACAGTGGTCCTGCAGGGGAAAGACAACAGGAAAATATGAAAACATTTCATCTCATCACCTCATGACCATTTTCCAAACTCCACCAGCATCAAACGAACCCAGGAGGTAAAATCAGCGAAATGTAGACAGATGGAACTGCAGATGCTGGGATCGTGCGTGGAACAGGGCAGCACGGTGGCGCAGCGGTAGAGTTGCCACCTCACAGCGCCAGAACCCACGGCTCGAACCTGTCTACAGATGCTGCCTGTAGGAGTTTGTACATTCTCCCTGCGACTGCGTGCGATTTCTCCGGGTGGTCCGGTTTCCTCTCACACTCCAAAGGCCTGCAGGATTGTAGGTTAATTGCCTTCTGTGCCGCTGTGTGCAGGATAGAACTGATCCGAATGGGTGATCGCTGATTCGGTGGGCCGAAGGGCCTGTTTCCACGCTGTATCTCGTGGCGGCACGGTGGCGCAGCGGTAGAGTTGCCGCCTTACAGCGAATGCAGCGCCGGGGACTCAGGTTCGATCCCGACTACGGTCGCCGTCTGTACGGAGTTTGTACGTTCTCCCCGTAACCTGCGTGGGTTTTCTCCGAGATCTTCGGTTTCCTCCCACACTCCAAAGACGTACAGGTGTGTAGGTTAATTGACTGGGTAAATGTAAAAATTGTCCCTAGTGTGTGTAGGATGGTGTTAAAGTGCGGGGATCGCTGGGCGGTGTGGACTCGGTGGGCCGAAGGGCCTGTTTCCGCGCTGTATCTCTAAATCTAAAATTGACCTGCATTGCAAAATGCTGAGGAGGTCCCTCCGACAATCCAAAGACGTACAGGTTTGTAGGCTAATAAGCTTGGTAATATTGTGGGTAGGATAGTGTTAGTGTGCGGGGATCGCTAGTCAGTGTGGACCAAAGATACTAGAGGAGCAAGATGGACCACTCGACCCTAAAAACCGTAGTACGTCACGGCGCCATTTTAGTAGGCAGAAACTTGCAGAAACATTTAAAAAGAAAAATAACAAAAATCTGTGAATTGATAGATGAGATATATTCTGCATTTTGATGGTATCATCACACATACTGTTCCCCCAAAACACTGATTACACTGCGAGAGGCATAGCGAACGGCGGGTTTTGCTTACTAAAATGGCGGACGTTACACTCCTTTGCGTACTACACTTCAGTATACACGATTTAAACGGAGTGGTTCATCTTGTTCCTCTAGTATCTTTGGTGTGGGCTCGGTGGGCCTGTTATCGCGCTGTATCTCTAAACGAAACTAAACACAAACTGCTGGAGTAACTCAGCGGGTCAGGCAGAATCTCTGGAGAACCTGGATAGGCAACGTTTTGGGTTTGGGAGCCTGAATAAGGGTATAAATTAAAGACGGGTCCCTATGTAGTTCTCTGTTCCTACATTGAGGAAAAGTCGCCAGGCTACAATTGTGTCCGAGGGCAAAACTTTAGAGGACAAAATAACCACTGCCACCAATTTGCGTACCTGAACGTCCGGACGAGATGAAATGAGCTTCCCATCATCTCCGTAAGTGAACATGGTGAAGTCTTTCGCAATGAAATCTCTGCAGGAAGAAAGCACCAACACAATCAGTACTTCAGTTAAATTTCGTTTATTTTGTCACGTGTACCGAGGTACAGTGAAAGGAAGGAAAGTATAACAAAATAACTGCAGATGCTGGTACAAATCAAAGGTGTTTATTCACAAAATGCTGGAGTAACTCAGCAGGCCAGGCAGCATCTCAGGAGAGAAGGAATGGGTGACGTTTCGGGTCGAGACCCTTCCTCACTCAGACTGATGTCAGGGGGGCGGGACAAAGGAAGGATATAGGTGGAGACAGGAAGATAGAGGGCTGGAAACCACGAGGCAGAAGATGGAGGCGCAGGCAAGTCCCAAGAAAGCAGATGTGGCAGTGGTAGCGAGTCTGGGTCAAAATGTGGTCATAGAGTACTGGAAACCACGAGGCAGACCCTCTCTTTCCCTCCTCCTTCCCAGATCTCCCACTGTCTTCCTGTCTCCACCTATATCCATCCTTGGTCCCGCCCCCCTGACATCAGTCTGAAGAAGGGTCTCGACCCGAAACGTCACCCATTCCTTCTCTCCTGAGATGCTGCCTGACCCACTAAGTCACTCCAGCATTCTGTGAATAAATGCCTGCGAAAGGAAGGAAAGTAACTGTGGGTGCTGGTTCAAATCGAAGGTAGACACAAAATGCTGGAGTAACTCAGCGGGTCAGGCAGCATCTCGGGAAAGAAGGAATGGGTGGCGTTTCGGGTCGAGAAGTCTGAAGAAGGGTCTCTTGCCCAAAACGCCACCCATTCCTTCTCTCCCGAGATGCTGCCTGACCCGCTGAGTTACTCCAGCATTCTGTGTCTACCTTTGAGGTACAGTGAAAAGCTTTTTGTTGTGTTCTAACCAGCCAGCGGAAAGACAATACAGGATTTTTTTTTTTTTTTAAATATTATTTTTATTGCTTTTTCAAATCGCATACAAAAACATTTAACATAACATAAAATAACATAACATAACAAGGCACATCAACAGCAAGATTACTTTTAAGCACCTTAAGGCACTTTAAATATGAAGGAAGTAAGGCACGTTTCTGCTATAGTACGTTTATATATATATATATATATATATATATATAAACTGCTCCCACCTTTAATAACCTAACCAGACAATAATCACAATGAAAATAAAGACAGTCAGCTGTTCACTACAAGGCCTCAGTAAAATCTTTCCCCTCCAGAAATTTCATAAACGAGCCCCAAATCTTTTCAAAAGTGTCGTATTTCCCCTTAACTCTATATGTAAGTTTCTCCAAAGCAAGACACTGCAGTAATCCATCAACCCAACTTTGCTTGTTTGGTCTATAAACTAATTTCCATGACAAAGCAATTTTATGTTTAGCTTCAAGCAGACAAAATATAACCATCTTCTTATCTGTATTGTTAAATTTACGGCTTGCTGGAAAACACCCGGAAATACAAAGTTTAGGGCAGAGTGGAAGTTTCTCTTTTGTGACAATAGGATGAAGTTGTTATTATCTCCTTGACAATACATGATTGCAATCGAGCCACTCACAGTGTTCAGATTCATGATGAGGGAATAACATTGAGTGCAAGGTAAAGCCAGTAAAGTCCGATCAAAGATAGTCCGAGGGTCCTCAGGTAGATAATAGCGCAGGACTGCTCTCTAGTTGTGGTAGGATGGTTCTGTTGGCTGATAACAGCTGGGAAGAAACCATCCAGTCAGAGTCTTTAGTCAGAGGGTGGTGAATCTGTGGAATTATTTTTGCCACAGAAGGCTGTGGAGGCCAAGTCAGTAGGTATTTTTAAGGCAGAGATAGATGAATGAATGAATGAATGAATGAATGAATGAATGAATGAATGAGTGAATGAATGAATGAATGAATGAATGAGTTTATTGGCCAAGTATGTGCAG